>NC_091291.1:35676040-35753540 GCF_032444005.1 Ranitomeya imitator
CCTCAAACTGCTAAATCCTTTTTTTTTTGCAATTAGTGCAGCGTGCTGCACATTTTTTCAAATATATCCTATATTAGTGGCTTTCCATCTGTATCCTGCTAGATTGTGGAAAAACACTATATAGGATTAGATGGAGGAGTTTTGTTTGGTCTTGCAGCACCGTTCGCGCCTGTCTACACGGTCTGTGTGAGTGCAGCTCACTCTGTAGTCTGTCCGCAGCCGATTGTGTTCAGCTCAGAGTGCGTCACTGCCTCATACTGCTAAATCCATTGTCCTAAATTGCAATTAGTGCAGCCAGCTGCACCTTTTTTCAATAATATCTTATCAGTGTCTTTCCATACGTATCACGCTAGATTGTGGAAAAACACTATATAGGATTGGATATAGAAGCTTTCCTTTGCCTTGCAGCGCCGTTCACGGCTGTCTGCACGGTCTGTGTGCGAGTACTGCACTCACTCTGTAGTGTCTGTTCTACAAAACAAACCCAAAGTTCACCAAACACTCCACTTTACTGTTGTGTAGGCCACATAAGCGCATAATAAAGTCTTGTCCACACTCCCTAAAATAAGTGTTTCTTATACCTGTTAGCAGCTGTTCAGGAATAAGCACACTAAGCCGTTAGTACTTTTCTGCCTATCATGATGAAGAAGGCAGGGAGTAAGGCACAAGGGCGTGGCCGTGGAGCAGGGAGAGGACGTGGGGATTCTGCGCCAGCTGCGGGCACCGGTGACTCATCATCCCCCAGTTTCAGAAGGGAGCAGACCTTCATGCGCAGCTTTGTCGGAGCTCGCCGTACCCCGCTGCTGCGGAACGAACAAATTGAAGCCGTTGTCGGATGGATGGCAGCTAACGCATCGACTTCAATTAGTGCCACATCCTCTCAGGTACAGAGCACTGAAGAGCAACCATCTGTCTCTTCACCACCTGCCAAATTGCCCAGGCAGTCAGAGAGCCCAGGACAGGAGTCATCTCTACTTCTGTTCTCTGAATCTCTTGGCTTGGAAACAGGGGGCCAGCCAAGCAGCATTCGAGAATCAGAAGAGGCTGTATGCAGTGATGCGCAACAGCTTTGTCTCTCTGAATCAGAAGAGGCGGGTGGGACAGTGCCTCCGGTTACCACTTCTCAGTACGCATCAGATGAGGAGACCCAGGTGCCAGTTTCTGGTGCGTACTGTGCTGCCGAGACTACCCAGGAGAAGCAGTTGGTGGCAGAGGGTAGAGTAGATGATGAGGTCCTCAACCCATCATGGCGTGAGGAACAGGAAGATGGTGAGAGCAGCTCTAAGATTCCCCGAACGGCTGGGAGAGGGAGGGGGAAGACTGCGGCGCCTGGAGCCTCTACTTTGGCACCCATTAGGAGCATGCCTCTTCCAAAAGCCAAAGCGGGCGCTCCCAAGACGTGCACTGCCTGGTCCTTTTTTGACAGTTGCAGATGACATTTGCTTTGTCAAATGCAAGCTGCATAGTCAGAAAATCAAACGAGGCAAAAATGTCAGCAACCTCAATACCTCAAACATGTGGAAACATGTGCAGACCAAGCACGCGGTGGAGTTACAAAAACACACTGAAGACCTAGGCCAACGTACAGCGGCACCTACCACCTCTTCAGCTCGTGTTGTTGCCTCTTCCTCCAGCTCACACACTGCTGGCTCATCATCCTCACAGGATCGCCATGGAAGAACCTCTGGCACTGTTGTCCAGAGACCCAGTGTAATTCCACCCACAGCACCACGTTCCCAGTCATCCTCACACTCCCTGCCCAGTCTACAGCCATCAGTAGCACAGGTATGGGAGAAAAGGTGGGCATTCTCGGCAAACCACCCATGAGCACAGGCTCTGAATGCAGGCATTGCCAAACTTCTGTCACTGGAAATGCTCTCATTCAGGCTGGTGGAGACTGACCGCTTCCGTAACTTGATGGCATTGGCAGTCCCACAATACAATGTGCCCAGCCGCTTTTACTTCATCAGGCAAGCCGTCCCTGCCCTGCAACAGCATGTGGAGGCAAACATCAAACATGCGCTAGTAAACGACGTTAGTAGCAGGGTCCACCTCACCACCGATGCGTGGACCAGTCACCATGGACAGGGACGATACCTTTCCCTCACTGCCCATTGGGTCAATGTTGTGGAGCCGGGTACAGACATGGTGAGTGGCGCTGTACGTGTACTGCCAACGCCAAGGATTGCAGAAATCCAGTCTGTGCACATTGACTCCTCCTCATACTCCAGTTCCTCATAATCATCGCTGCAGGAGCCGTCACGATCTACCTCCACCTTGACCCGTGAATGCTTACCTGTTACAACTGATATGAGCACAGCTGTGGCCAAACGTCAACAGGCCGTACTTAAATTAATTTCTTTGGGGAATCGAAGCCACACAGCGCAGGAGCTCTGGAATGCCATCAATTCTGAGAGCGACAAGTGGTTTGCGCCAGCGAATCTCCAGACAGGCATGGTAGTGTGTGACAATGGCCGAAATCTGGTGGCAGCTTTGGCCCTTGGCAACCTCACTCACATCCCATGTCTAGCGCATGTGCTCAATTTGGTTGTGCAGAGTTTTCTGAGGGACTATCCAGATCTTGATGCACTGCTGCACAAGGTCCGCCTTGAGTGTGCTCACTTGCGGCGTTCCAGCATGGCCAGATCGCGCATTGCAACTCTGCAGCGCCGATTCCGTCTTCCGGAACATCACATCATATGTGACCTCCCTACCAGGTGGAATTCCACGTTACATATAAGTACCAGCTGCATCAGGCGCAAAGAAGTCGCAGTGCACGCCATTATGACTTCACAACCACTGAGTGGGCCACTATAAAGGACATCTGCCAGGTTTTGCAGGCCTTTGATGAATCCACGCGGATGGCGAGTGCAGATGATGCACTAGTCAGCGTGACTGTCCCCCTTATCTGCCTGCTTGAAAGAACCCTGCAAGCGCTAAGGGATGAGGTGGTGGAAGAGGATGAGGAGTCAGAAATGCTATCGGCTTCTGGACAGTCTGCGCGATGTGGTTCCTCACAAAGGACTAGGCAGGGGACCTTTGGTGAGGAGGAGTCAATGGAGGAGGAAGACATCTTTCCAGAGGAGGAAGTTACACAAATCTCCAGTAGTCAGTATGTAGAGCGAGGGTGGGGTGATGCAGAGCAGGCAGACATCACGCCTTAAGCAGGGGGCAGAGTTTCTTGGCCAGTTGGCAGTCTGCGGCACATGGTTGATTTCATGCTGCAGTGCCTGAGAAACGACTGCCGCATCGCCCACATTCTTACCACGGCTGATTATTAGGTGTACACCCTCCTCCATCCGCGCTACAGGGACAATTCGCAAACCCTCATACCACCGTTGCAGCGGGAGCGTAAAATGCGCTGTACCAAGACACACTGGTGCAGTCCATCATCTTCTCCAGTCCAATCGAGAGAAGTGCTGCGCCTGCTACTGCTTTACAAAGCAGCTCTGTGCGTAGAGGCAGTGGAGGAATCTCTGCACAAAGAGGTAGCAGGAGCAGTGGCCAAGCACAAGCCAAGACCAGTCTGTTCCAACAGTGGCAAAGTTTTGTGTGCCCGCCACAAATGTCTACACCATCACTGACGGTGACGGATCTAGTCAGCAGGAGGCCTCGTTTCCGTCAGATGGTGACAGACTACATGTCTTGCACTCTCAGCGTACTCCCAGACGGCTCTTCCCCCTTCAAGTTTTGGGTCTCTAAGCTGGATACATGGCCAGAGCTTAGCCAGTATGCATTGGAGGTGCTGGCTTGCCCTGCTGCCAGTGTATTATCGGAACTCGTCTTTAGTGCTGCAGGTGGTGTACTAACAGACCGTCGCATGCGACTATCATCCGATAACGTTGACCGGCTTACTTTTTTGAAAATGAACAAGGCCTGGATCTCACAGGAATTTGCCACTCCTCTTACCGATTAAATAATTGGTTGCCAACAGTATCCAGGTCTCCAGCTGTGTTCATGTTTCAACCACCTGAACTTTAATCCCTGGGCTCCAACACCGCCAGTTGCTGCCCAGAAGTGCCGGCTGCACAGACAACACATGACCAAGTGTTATTGGGTTTCAGTAACGTCCGCTGATCCCCTACTGTGTATCCGGCAACGTGTCCAGCAACCGCCACGCTGGCACTACAACCGCAATTAAAGGGAACCTGTCCCCCCACCCTCCCCCCCCCCAGGCGTCTGTAACTGAAAGAGCCACCTTGTGTAGCACAAATGCTTCAGAAGGAACAGGTGGCTCCTTTAGTTCTGCTTCTTGCACACGCTGCACTTAACTTATAAAATATGTGTCCCCTCATACCGTGACACCGTCCCGTAGGTGGGACTTTCCTTTGCTATGAGACGGAGCACAGCCTGCATTCATACCCCCATGGTGCTGAGCGCCGCCTCCTCAGCGTTGTTTGCATCTGTCCTGGAGCCTGCGTTGTTATGTTTATCCTTGGGCATACAGAGTTAGCGCAGCCCATCTTCTGCCATCATTTGATGTGATGCTGACTGTGCCTGTGCAGGCGCACTGCCAGAGATCACGCCCCGCAGTGTCTTCTGATTTTGTCACACTGTGGGGCTGCGATTCCTGGGCATGCACAGTGCATATCTTCGCCTCTCCCTCTTCTCCCTCCGCCTTCTACAGATAGTGTGGCGTCAGCTGATCCCAATTCACATGCCACGGCCGTGACGCCGCACACTCTGAAGAAGGCTGATGGAGAGTAGTGAGAGGCGAAGATATGCACTGCGCATGCCCAGGAATCCCAGCCCTGCAGTGGGACTAAATCAGAAGAAACTGCGAGCCGGTTTCTCGAGCGGTGCGGCCGCACAGGCACAGTTAGCATGACACCAAATGTGCAGCAGTAATGCCACCTTGTGCAGCAGTAATGCTGCACAAGGAAGAGGTGGGTCTTTTAGTTATGCTCCGTGCAGACGCTGCACTTAACACTTATAAAATATGTGTCCCCTCATACCGTGCAACCGTCCCGGAGGTGGGACTTTCCTTTGCAATGAGACGCAGCACAGCCTGCATTCATACCCCTTTGGCGCCAGGCGCCGCCTCCCAGCGTTGTTTGAATCTGTCACAGAGCATGCGCTGTTGTGTTAAACCTTGGCCATGCGCAGTTAGCGTTGCCCATCTTCTGACATCTTTTGGCGTCAGGATGACTGCGCCTGTGCGGCCGCGCAGCCCGAGATCCTGCCACGCAGTGTCTTCCGATTTACTCACACTGCGGGGCTGGGATTCATGGGAATGTGCTCTGCATATCTTCGCCAATCGCCTCTCTATCATCTCCTTACGCCTTCCTCTGACTGTGCGGCGTCACGGCCGTGGCATGTGATTTGGGATCAGCTGACGCTGCCCACTCTGAGAAAGGCAAAAGGAGACGAGCAGGTTGCGAAGACAGGCACTGCGCAAGGCCATGAATCCCGGCCCTGCAGTGTGACTAAATCAGAAGACACTGCGTGGCGGGATCTCGGGCTGCGCGGCCGCACAGGCGCAGTCATCCTGACACCAAAAGATGTCAGAAGATGGGCAGCGCTAAGTGCGCATGGCCAAGGTTTAACAACAGCGCGGGCTCTGTGACAGATTCAAACAACGCTGAGGAGGCGGCGCCTGGTGCCAAAGGGGTATGAATGCCGGCTGTGCTGCGTGTCATTACGAAGGAAAGTCCCACCCCCGGGACGGTTTCACGGTGTCAGGGGACACATTTTATAATTGTTTAGTTCAGCGTGTGCAAGGAACATAATTTAAAAGAGCCACCTTTTCCTTGTGCAGCGTTAGTGCTGCACAAGGTGATTCTTTCAGTTACTAACGCCTGGGAGGGTTAAAGGTTCCCTTTCATCTTGCTCCAATTAGGCCTCTGCCTATACTCTGTCATGCAATCCCTGGGCTCCAACACCGCCAGTTGCTGCTCAGAAGTCTCTTTGGCATGGGTGCTCTCTCCTGCCCATCCTGGTTCCAGCACCGTCAGCTGGTTCCGGGTAGTGTCAAGGTCACTTAGACTCCAATACGTTGTCCTGTCGTGTTGCGGTTAGGTTAGCCTACTCCATGGTGCCTCCAGTTTAAGGGCTTTCCTATGTGGGCTTCGGGAAGTGGCAATCAAGGCTGGTTCTGTAGTGCCAATAGAACAAGCTCCCCCTGTAGGACTGTTGGTGTTCAGTAACTGCGGCAGCCTCGTGGCCTAGCTATTATTTCTTTTCCTGTGGACCTCCTGCTCCACATCCTGGTTCCAGCACAGTCAGCAGGTTCCGGGCAGAGCCTTTGGCTTAGGTGCCTCCTTCTGGGTATCCGAGTTCCGCCAACAACAGGTGGTCCTTGGTAGTGCTTTGTAGCATGGGTACCTCCTGCTTAGTAACCGGGAGCCAGCATCGTCAGCTGGTCCTCGGTCATGCCATTGGCTCTTCTACCTTCGGGTAGCCATCCGGGTTCCAGTACCGTCAGCTGGTTCTCGGCACTGTCTTTTGCTCTTGTACCTTCTGCTCCCCATCCTGGTTCCAGTACCGTCAGCTGGTTCCGGGCAGAGCCTTTGGCTTAGGTGCCTCCTTCTGGGTATCCGAGTTCCGCCAACGTCAGGTGGTCCTTGGAGGTGCTTTGTAGCAGGGGTACCTCCTGCTTAGTAACCGGGTTCCAGCACGGTCAGCTGGTCCTCAGTCGTGCTATTGGCTCTTCTACCTTCGGGTAGCCATCTGGGTTACAGTACTGTCAGCTGGTTCTCGGCAGTTCCTCGGCCTTCTTGTACCTCCTGCTACAGTTCCAAGTTCAAGAGCCTAAGAATGACGACCCTGAAGACCGAGAAGCAAAAGAACAAGAAGCTGCAGAACAAAAAGCAGAACATTAAGCATAAGACAAAATCAGAGCAAAAGAGATTATCTAAATTATAAGCAGAAGAAGACTAAGCAGTGTATGGGGGTGAGTCCGTTCCTCCTCGTGGTGCCCCTGGATAAAACCTGCTGCTGCAGGCCAAACTGAACGCGGACAAATCCAGTTTTAAATCTTTTGTGACAGGCAGAACGGAAGGTGTAATCTTAAAACTGATAGATAACAACTACACGAATGCCTGTCACACAAGATTTTGATGAAGAAGAAGAATATGAAGGAGATTATGAAGTTGAATATGAAGAGTTGAATGAGAAGAATACGAAGATTTTTAAAAAAAAAAAAAAGAATAATAGGAAGAAGGTGAAGAAGATGAATAAGGTGGAGAAGAAGTTGATGAAAAAGATGCTGCTGAGGATGATGAAGAAGAAAGTGTGGTAGAAGTAAAAAAAAAAAAAAAAAGATGCAGAGCATGGAAGTAGAATATCTGACAAAATCTAACAAATCTAAACATAGTCAAAATCTTTGTAACTCCGAACGTCTTAAAAAATTTATAATTCCTGCTATTCCATTTGAATGGGCTAAACCTCTATGCCTTTAACCCCTTAGCGACCGCTGATACGCCTTTTAACGGTGGCCGCTAAGGGTACTTAAACCACAGCGCCGTTAATTAACGGCGCTGTGGAAAAAGTACATAGCGCCCCCCAGAGGCCGATTTTCTCCGGGGTCTCGGCTGCCGGGGGTAGCCGAGACCCCAGAGAACATGATTCGGGGGGGTTTTAACCCACCCCGCATTTGCGATCGCCGGTAATTAAAAACGGCAAAAAAAAACGCGATCTCTTTTTAATTTCTCTGTCCTCCGATGTGATCGCACATCGGAGGACAGAGAAAAGGGGTCCCAGGTGGCCCCCCAATACTCACCTAGCTCCCCCGATGCTCCTCGTGTCTCCCGGTGGGCGCCGCCATCTTCAAAATGGCGGGCGCATGCGCAGTGCGCCCGCCGGCCGGCACCGGGAGAATCTTTGGGGTCTCGGCTGCCGGGGGTAGCCGAGACCCCAAAGAGCATGATCGGGGTCGGTTTTACCGACCCCTGTTTTGCGATCGCCGGTAATTAACTGTTTACCGGCGACCGCAAAAAAAAAAAAAAAAAAGTAAAGTGTAATTCTCTGTCCTCTGATGTGATCGCACATCAGAGGACAGAGAAATAGGGGGATTCGGGGACCCTACAATACTCACCTGTGTCCCTGGATCCTCTTGCTGCTCCTCCTGGCCGCCGGCAGAAGAAAATGGCGGACGCATGCCCAGTGCGCCCGCCATCTGTCTCCATCTGCCGGCCGGCAGGAGAACAGCAGTTGGGGCTAAAATTAGGGTTAGGGTTAGGGGTAGGGTTAGGGTTAGGGCTAGGGTTAGGGCTAAATGTAGGGTTAGGGTTGGGGCTAAATGTAGGGTTAGGGTTGGGGCTAAATTTAGGGTTAGGCTTCTTTCACACTTACGTCGGTACGGGGCCGTCGCAATGCGTCGGCCCGACATACCGACACACGTTGTGAAAATTGTGCACAACGTGGGCAGCAGCTGTAGTTTTTCAACGCATCCGCTGCCCAATCTATGTCCTGGGGAGGAGGGGGCGGAGTTACGGCCACGCATGCGCGGTCAGAAATGGCTGATGCGACGTACAAAAAAACGTTTCATTGAACGTTTTTTGTGCCAACGCTCCGCCAAAACACAACTGATCCAGTGCACGACGGACGCGACGTGTGGCCATCCATCACGATCCGTCGGCAATACAAGTCTATGGGCAAAAAACGCATCCTGCGGGCACATTTGCAGGATCCATTTCTTGTCCAAAACAACGGATTGCGAAGGAATGCCAAACGACGCAAGTGTGAAAGTAGCCTTAGGGCTAGGGTTAGGGTTGGGGCTAAAGTTAGGGCTAGGGTTGGGGCTAAAGTTAGGGTTAGAGCTGGGATTAGGGTTAGGGTTTGGATTAGGGTTGGTATTAGGGTTAGTGTTGGCATTAGGGTTAGGTTTGGGATTAGGGTTAAGGTTAGGGTTGTGATTAGGAGTGTATTGGGATTAGGGTTAGGTTTGAGGTTAGGGTTGAGATTAGGATTAGGGGTGTGTTGGATTTAGGGTTTTGATTAGGGTTATGGTTAGGGTTGACATTAGGGTTGTTTTGGGGTAAGGGTTGTGATTATGGTTAGGGTTAGTGATTAGGATTATGGATCAGGTTGGGATTAGGGTTAGGGGTGTGTTGGGGTTAGGGTTGGAGCTAGAATTGGGGGGTTTCCACTGTTTAGGTACATCAGGGGGTCTCCAAACACGACAGCCAATTTTGCGCTCAAAAAGTCAAATGGTGCTCCCTCCCTTCTGAGCTCTGCCGTGCGCCCAAACAGTGGGTTACCCCCACATATGGGGCATCAGCGTACTCGGGATAAATTGGACAACAACTTCTGGAGTCCAATTTCTCTTGTTACCCTTGTGAAAATAAAAACTTGGGGGCTACAATATCTTTTTTGTGAAAAAAAAATATTTTTTATTTTCACGACTCTGCATTCTAAACTTCTGTGAAGCACTTGGGCATTCAAAGTTCTCACCACACATCTAGATAAGTTCCTTGGGGGGTCTAGTTTCCAAAATGGGGTCACTTGTGGAGGGTTTCTACTGGTTAGGTACATCAGGGGCTCTGCAAACGCAACATAATACCCGCAGACCATTCTATCAAAGTCTGCATTCCAAAACGGCGCTCCTTCCTTCCGAGCTCTGCCGTGCGCCCAAACAGTGGTTTTCCCCCACATATGGGGTACCAGCATACTCAGGACAAATTGGACAACTTTTGGGGTCCAATTTCTCTTGTTACCCTTGTGAAAATAAAAACTTGGGGGCTAAAAAATCTTTGTGGAAAAAAAATATTTTTTATTTTCACGGCTCTGCATTATAAACTTCTGTGAAGCACTTGGGCATTCAAGGTTCTCACCACACATCTAGATAAGTTCCACGGGGGGTCTAGTTTCCAAAATGGGGTCACTTGTGGGGGATTTCTACTGTTTAGGCACATCAGGGGCTCTCTAAACGTGACATGGCATCCGATCTCAATTCCAGCCAATTCTGCATTGAAAAAGTTAAACGGCGCTCCTTCACTTCTAAGTTCTGCAGTGCGCCCAAAAAGTGGTTTACCCCCACATATGGGGTATTGACGTATTCAGGAGAAATTGCATAACAAAATTTATGGTTACATTTCTGTTTTTACACTTGTGAAAATAAAAAAAATGGTTCTGAATTAAGATGTTTGCAAAAAAAAGTTAAATGTTCATTTTTTCCTTCCACATTGTTTCAGTTCCTGTGAAGCACGTAAAGGGTTAATAAACTTCTTGAATGTGGTTTTGAGAACCTTGAGGGGTGTAGTTTTTAGAATGGTGTCACACTTCATTATTTTCTATCATATAGACCCCTCAAAATGACTTCAAATGTGATGTGGTCCCTAAAAAAAAATGGTGTTGTAAAAATGAGAAATTGCTGGTCAACTTTTAACCCTTATAACTCCCTAACAAAAAAAAAATTTGTTTCCAAAATTGTGCTGATGTAAAGTAGACATGTGGGAAATGTTATTTATTAACTATTTTTCGTGACATATCTCTCTGATTTAAGGGCATAAAAATACAAAGTTTGAAAATTGCAAAATTTTCGCCATATTTCCGTTTTTTTCATAAATAATCGCAAGTAATATCGAAGAAATGTTACCACTAACATGAAGTACAATATGTCACGAAAAAATCTCAGAATCAGCGGGATCCGTTGAAGCGTTCCAGAGTTATAACCTCATAAAGTGACAGTGGTCAGAATTGCAAAATTTGGCCTGGTCATTAAGTACCAAATTGGCTCTGTCACTAAGGGGTTAATGTCCCCTCCATCTCCTCCGATACATTCTACGTTATTCTTAGTTGTTTTCCTTCATGTGGAATTAGGCTACAAGGAAATAAAGGGTTTATTTTAATACCAATATTTTTCTCCCATTGACTTGCATTGGTATCGGGTATCGGTAGCGGCGAGATCCGATATTTTGCCGGTACCGGCCGATCCAATCCGATACAGATACTTTCGAATATCGGAAGGTATCGCTCAACACTACTAGGGACCGTTCATCAAAACATCCTGATCGACCGCGCAGTTATTAGACTGCAAGTAAATCCAAAAGAGTGTTTGTTGTTTTTTTTTATAAAAAGATATAACTTTATTACCGTAAGACAATACACACAAACTTAAAATAATGCCTCAAAAACCGAAAAGACAAATAACTAACGGCAGGACAGCTTTAAAGAAAGATATCAATGATAGCAGGTGCATATTGCACTACATCCAGAACACCTCCTAATTTGTACAGTCTGGTGATAGGGAAATTTTCTTAGCATGCTTTACTGAGTTTTCAACACATGAGAGTTCCAAATACCTGGTGGACGTAAATTGACGACCCATATATTTTATACCCAGCCTGCTGATATCCCAGACCACTACAAAAACATATATAACACAGCAAAATCAATTGGTATAACGACCCATTTGTGTGTCCAATCTCATTAAATAGTTATACCTACAATCCCTGATGCTAATCAAAGCATCAGCTGTATTAGCTATTGCACAACAGCCAAAAATTGTACTATCCGAAAAAGTGCAATCAGAGTACATTCTCACACCGCCACTGCATAAATATGCAAACGGACACCATGCAACCTTTGATAGGTCCCCGCACTTAGCTATAACTACTGGAAAGAGTTTAATAACAGCAAGAGATATTGCTACTGAGTTGAAGAACAACCGAGCTAACACGGTAAAAATATCCACTCCTACTGCAAATGCATGAATTGAGACCAGACACCATGAAATACCCCGTGGATGTCATAGAAAACATATGCAGACTAGGCTAAACTCTAAATATAATCGGCACTCCTGCCCTCATAATTACCGCTTAGTCAAATACCAATAGCTGTGAAATCTAAACGTGTACATGTTACCTGAATACGAGGTGTTCCCTGCTCGCAGCCACACCTGGCACGCCGATCCTTGTCAAAACCCCCGAGGGACCGTTCATGTCAGACCAATCTGATCAGCTTCTATGAAGAGGTAAGTTCCGGACTGGACCAAGGGAACCAAGTAGATGTAGTGTATATGGACTTTTCAAAAGCTTTTGATACGGTGCCACACAAAAGGTTGATACATAAAATGAGAATAATGGGGATAGGGGAAAATATGTGTAAGTGGGTTGAGAGCTGGCTCAGGGATAGGAAACAAAGGGTGGTTATTAATGGCGCACACTCGGACAGGGTAGCGGTTAGCAGTGGGGTACCACAGGGGTCAGTATTGGGCCCTCTTCTTTTTAACATTTATTAATGACCTTGTAGGGGGCATTCAGAGTAGAATTTCAATATTTGCAGATGACACTAAACTCTGCAGGGTAATCAATACAGAGGAGGACAATTTTATATTACAGAATGATTTATGTAAACTAGAAGCTTGGGCTGATAAATGGCAAATGAGCTTTAATGGGGATGAATGTAAGGTCATGCACTTGGGTAGAAGTAATAAGATGTATAATTATGTGCTTAATTCTAAAACTCTGGGCAAAACCGTCAATGAAAAAGACCTGGGTGTATGGGTGGATGACAAACTCATATTTAGTGGCCAGTGTCAGGCAGCTGCTACAAAGGCAAATAAAATAATGGGATGCATTAAAAGAGGCATAGACGCTCAAGAGGAGAACAATTTTACCTCTATACAAGTCACTTGTTCGACCACACTTAGAATACTGTGCACAGTTCTGGTCTCCGGTGTATAAGAAAGACATAGCTGAACTACAGCGGGTGCAAAGAGCGACCAAGGTTATTAGAGGACTGGGGGGTCTGCAATACCAAGATAGGTTATTACACTTGGGGCTATTTAGTTTGGAAAAACGAAGACTAAGGGGTGATCTTATTTTAATGTATAAATATATGAGGGGACAGTACAAAGACCTTTCTGATGATCTTTTTAATCATAGACCTGAAACAGGGACAAGGGGGCATCCTCTACGTTTGGAGGAAAAAAGGTTTAAGCATAATAACAGACGCGGATTCTTTACTGTAAGAGCAGTGAGACTATGGAACTCTCTGCCGTATGATGTTGTAATGAGTGATTCATTACTTAAATTTAAGAGGGGACTGGATACATTTCTGGAAAATTATAATGTTACAGGGTATATATACTAGACTTCTTGATAGGGCGTTGATCCAGGGAACTAGTCTGATTGCCGTATGTGGAGTCGGGAAGGAATTTTTTTCCCCAAGGTGGAGCTACTCTTTGCCACATGGGTTTTTTTTGCCTTCCTCTGGATCAACATGTTAGGGCACGTTAGGTTATGCTATGGGTTGAACTAGATGGACTTATAGTCTTCCTTCAACCTTAATAACTATAACTATGTAAAACACTATTTAGGATTAGATAGAGGAGCTTTTCTTGGCCTTGCAGCGCCGTTCACGGCTGTCTGCACGGTCTGTGTGAGGACTGTGCTCACTTTGTAGTGTCTGTTCTGCAAAACAAACCCAAAGTTCACGAAACACTCCACTTTACTGTTGTGTAGGCCACATAAACTCATAATAAAGTCTAGTCCACACTTCATAAAATAAGTGTTTCTTTTACCTGTTAGCAGCTGTTCAGGAATAAGCACACTAAGCCGTTAGTACTTTTCTGCCTATCTTTATCACTCAGTCCATCACGATGAAGAAGGCAGGGAGTAAGGCACGTGGGCGTGGAGCAGAAAGAGGACATGGGGATTCTGTGCATGCTGCGGGCACCTGTGACTCATCAGCCCCCAGTTTTAGCAGGGAGAAGACCTTCATGTGCAGCTTTGTAGGAGCTCGCCGTACCCTGCTGCTGCGGGACGAACACATTGAAGCCGTTGTCGGATGGATGGCAGCTAACGCATCGACTTCAATTAGTGCCACATCCTCTCAGGTACAGAGCACTGAAGAGCAACCATCTGTCTCTTCACCACCTGCCAAATTGCCCAGGCAGTCAGAGAGCCCAGGACAGGAGTCATCTCTACTTCTGTTCTCTGAATCTCTTGGCTTGGAAACAGGAGGCCAGCCAAGCAGCATTAGAGAATCAGAAGAGGCTGTATGCAGTGATGCCCAACAGCTTTGTCTCTCTGAATCAGAAAAGGCGGGTGGGACAATGCCTCTGGTTACAATTTCTCAGTACGCATCAGATGGACTCAGGTGCCGGCTTCTGGTGCATACTGTGCTGCCGAGACTACCCAGGAGACGCAGTTGGTGGAAGAGGGTAGCGTAGATGATGAGGTCCTCGACCCATCATGGCGTGAGGAACAGGAAGGTGGTGGGAGCAGCTCTGACAAAGAGATTCCCCGAACGGCTGGTAGAGGGAGGGGGAAAGACTGCGGCGCCTGGAGCCTCCACTTCGGCACCCATTAGGAGCATGCCTCTTCCAAAAGCGGGTGCTCCCAAGACTTGCACTGCCTGGTCCTTTTTTGACAGTTGCAGATGACATTTGCTTTGTCAAATGCAAGTTGTGTAGTCAGAAAATCAAACGAGATAGAAATGTCAGCAACCTCAATACCTCAAACATGTGGAAACATGTGCGGACCAAGCACACGGTGGAGTTACAAAAACACACTGAAGACCTAGGCCAACCTACAGCGGCACCTACCACCTCTTCAGCTCGTGTTGTTGCCTCTTCCTCCAGCTCACACTGCTGGTTCGGCTTCCTCACAGGATCACCATGGAAGAACCTCTGGCACTGTTGTCCAGAGACCCAGTGTAATTCCACCCACAGCACCACGTTCCCAGTCATCCTCACACTCCCTGCCCAGTCTACAGCCATCAGTAGCACAGGTATGGGAGAAAAGGCGGCCATTCTCGACAAACCACTCACGAGCACAGGCTCTGAATGCAGGCATTGCCAAACTGCTGTCACTTGAAATGCTCTCATTCAGGCTGGTGGAGACTGACCGCTTCCGTAACTTGATGGCATTGGCAGTCCCACAATACAATGTGCCCAGCCGCTTTTACTTCAGCAGGCAAGCCGTCGCTGCCCTGCAAAAGCATGTGGAGGCAAACATCAAACATGCGCTACTAAACGCTGTTAGTAGCAAGGTCCACCTCACCACCGATGTGTGGACCAGTCACCATGGACAGGGACGATACCTTTCCCTCACTCCCCATTGGGTCAATGATGTGGAGCCGGGTACAGACATGGTGAGTGGCGCTGTACGTGTACTGCCAACACCAAGGATTGCAGGAATCCAGTCTGTGCACATTGACTCCTCCTCATACTCCAGTTCCTCAATCATCGCTGCAGGAGCCGTCACGGTCTACCTCCACTTTGACCCGTGAACGCTTACCTGTTACAACCGATATGAGCACAGTTGTGGCCAAACGTCAACAGGCCGTACTTAAATTAATTTCTTTGGGGAATCGAAGCCACACAGCGCAGGAGCTCTGGAATGCCATCAATTCTGAGAGCGACAAGTGGTTTGCGCCAGCGAATCTCCAGACAGGCATGGTAGTGTGTGACAATGGCCGAAATCTGGTGGCAGCTCTGTCCCTTGGCAACCTCACTCACATCTCAAGTCTGGCACATGTGCTCAACTTGGTTGTGCAGAGTTTTCTGAGGGACTATCCGGATCTTTATGCACTGCTGCACAAGGTCAGCCTTGAGTGTGCTCACTTGCGGTGTTCCAGCATGGCCAGATCGCGCATTGCAACTCTGCAGCGCCGATTCAGTCTTCCGGAACATCGCATCATATGTGACCTCCCCACCAGGTGGAATTCCACGTTACATATGTTGGAGCGGTTGTGTGAGCAGCAGCCAGCAGTAATGGAGTACCAGCTGCATCAGGCGCAAAAAAGTCGCAGTCGCAGACTTCACAACCACTGAGTGGGCCACTATAAAGGACATCTGCCAGGTTTTGCGGGCCTTTGATGAATCCACGCAGATGGCGAGTGCAGATGATGCACTAGTCAGCGTGACTGTCCCCCTTATCTGCCTGCTTGAAAGAACCCTGCAAGCGCTAAGGGATGAGGTGGTGGAAGAGGTTGAGGATGAGGAGTCAGAAATGCCATCGGCTTCTGGACAGTGCGCGACGTGGTTCCTCTCAAAGGAATAGGCAGGGGACCATTTGTGAGGAGGATGAGGAGGAGTCAATGGAGGATGAAGACATCTTTCCAGAGGAGGGAGTTACACAAATCTCCAGTAGTCAGTATGTAGAGCGAGGGTGGGGTGATGCAGAGCAGGCAGACATCACGCCTTAAGCAGGGGGCAGAGTTTCTTGGCCAGTTGGCAGTCTGCAGCACATGGTTGATTTCATGCCTGAGAAACGACCGTCGCATCGCCCACATTCTTACCACGGCTGATTATTGGGTGTACACCCTCCTCCATCCGCGCTACAGGGACAATTTGCAAACCCTCATACCACCGTTGCAGCGGGAGCGTAAAATGCGCTGTACCAAGACACACTGGTGCAGTCCATCATCTTCTCCAGTCCAATCGAGAGAAGTGCTGCGCCTGCTACTGCTTTACAAAGCAGCTCTGTGCGTAGAGGCAGTGGAGGAATCTCTGCACAAAGAGGTAGCAGGAGCAGTGGCCCAGCACAAGCCAAGACCAGTCTGTTCCAACAGTGGCAAAGTTTTGTGTGCCCGCCACAAATGTCTACACCATCACTGACGGTGACGGATCCAGTCAGCAGGAGGCCCAGTTTCCGTCAGATGGTGACAGACTACATGTCTTGCACTCTCAGCGTACTCCCAGACGGCTCTTCCCCCTTCAAGTTTTGGGTCTCTAAGCTGGATACATGGCTAGAGCTTAGCCAGTATGCATTGGAGGTGCTGGCTTGCCCTGCTGCCAGTGTATTTTCGGAACACATCTTTAGTGCTGCAGGTGGTGTACTAACAGACCGTCGCATGCGACTATCATCCGATAACGTTGACTGGCTTACTTTTTTGAAAATGAACAAGGCCTGGATCTCACAGGAATTTGCCACTCCTCTTACCGATTAAATAATTGGTTGCCAACAGTATCCAGGTCTCCAGCTGTGTTCATGTTTCAACCACCTGAACTTTAATCCCTGGGCTCCAACACCGCCAGTTGCTGCCCAGAAGTGCCGGCTGCACAGACAACACATGACCAAGTGTTATTGGGTTTCAGTAACGTCCGCTGATACCCTGCTGTGTATCCGGCAACGTGTCCAGCGACCGCCATGCTGGCACTACAACAGCAATTAAAGGCAACCTGTTCCCCCGCCCCCCCCCCCCCAGGCGTCTAACTGAAAGAGCCACCTTGTGTAGCAGTAATGCTGCACAAGGAACAGGTGGCTCCTTTAATTCTGCTTCTTGCACACGCTGCACTTAACACTTATAAAATGTGTCCCCTCATACCTTGAAACCGTCCCGGAGGTGGGACTTTCCTTTGCTATGAGACGTAGCACAGCCGGCATTCATACCCCCATGGTGCCGAGCGCCGCCTCCTCAGCGTTGTTTGCATCTGTCCCGGGGCCTGCGCTGTTGTTTAACCTTGGGCATGCAGAGTTAGCGCTTTCCATCTTCTGACATCATTTGATGTCATGCTGACTGTGCCTGTGCAGGCGCGCTGCCAGAGATCACACCCTGCAGTGTCTTCTGATTTAGTCACACTGTGGGGCTGTTTGCAGAGAGCCAAACACCTCCTCGCCAATGTGTTAGTGGGGTTCAGTAACGCCTGCTGCTCCCCTGCTGTGTATCCGGCAACGTGTCATGCGACCGCCACGCTGGCACATCAAAAACTAAAGGGAACCTGTCCCCCCCCTCTCAGGCGTTAGTAACTCTAAAGGTACCGTCACATTTAGCGACGCTGCGATACCGACAACGATCCGGATCGCTGCAGCGTCGCTGTTTGGTCGCTGGAGAGCTGTCACACAGACCGCTCTCCAGCGACCAACGATGCCGGTAACCAGGGTAAACATCCGGTAACTAAGCGCAGGGCCGCGCTTAGTAACCCGATGTTTACCCTGGTTACCATCCTAAAAGTAAAAAACAAACAAACCGTACATACTTACCTACCGCTGTCTGTCCTCCAGCGCTGTGCTCTGCACTCCTCCTGTACTGTCTGTGTGAGCACAGCGGCCGGAAAGCAGAGCGGTGACGTCACCGCTCTGCTTTCCGGCTGACCGACGCTCACAGCCAGTACAGGAGAGCAGAGCACAGCGCTGGAGGACAGACGGCTGTAGGTAAGTATGTAGTGTTATTTTTTTTTTACTTTTAGGATGGTAACCAGGGTAAACATCGGGTTACTAAGCGCGGCCCTGCGCTTAGTTACCCGATGTTTACCCTGGTTACCAGTGAAGACATCGCTGAATCGGTGTCACACACGCCGATTCAGCGATGTCTGCGGGGAGTCCAGCGACCAAATAAAGTTCTGGACTTTCTTCCCCGACCAGCGACAGCACAGCAGGGGCCTGATCGCTGCTGCCTGTCACACTGGACGATATCGCTAGCGAGGACGCTGCAACGTCACGGATCGCTAGCGATATCGTCTAGTGTGACGGTACCTTAAGAGCCACCTTGTGCAGCAGTAATGCTGCACAAGGAACCGGTGGGTCTTTTAGTTATGCTCCGTGCAGCGCTGCACTTAACACTTATAAAATATGAGTCCCCTCATACTGTGAAACCGTCCCGGAGGTGGGACTTTCCTACGCAATGAGACGCAGCGCAGCCTGCATTCATACCCATTTGGCACCAGGCGCCGCCGCCTCAGCGTTGTTTGAATCTGTCACAGAGCCCGCGCTGTTGTGTTAAACCTTGGCCATGCGCTGTTAGCGCTGCCCATCTTCTGACATCTTTTGGTGTCAGGATGACTGCGCCTGTGCAGCCCGAGATCCCGCCACGCAGTGTCTTCTGATTTAGTCACACTGTGGGGCAGAGATTCATGGACATGCGCAGAGCATATCTTCGCCTCCCACTCATCTCCTTCAGCCTTCCTCACACTGTGCGGAGTCACGGCCGTGGCATGTGATTTGGGATCAGCTTACGCCGCACACTAAGGAAGGCGTAAGGAGATGAGTGAGTTGCGAAGACAGGCACTGCGCAAGGCCATGATTCCCAGCCCTGCAGTGTCTTCTGATTTACTCACACTGCGGGTCTGGGATTCATGGGAATGCGCTGTGCATATCTTCGCCTTTTTATCATCTCCTTCCGCCTTCCTCTGACTGTGCGGCGTCACGGCCGTGGCATGTGATTAGGGATCAGCTGACGCCACACACTCTGAAGAAGACTGATGTAGGAGTGAGAAGCAAAGATATGCACTGCGCATGCCCATGAATCCCAGCTGGTTCCAGGCAGAGCCTTTGGCTTAGGTGTCTCCTTCTGGGTATCAGAGTTCCACCAATGTCAGGTGGTCCATGGTAGTGCTTTGTGACACGGGTACCTCCTGCTTAGTAACCGGGTTCCAGCACCGTCAGCTGGTTCTCGGTCATGCCATTGGCTCTTGCACCTTGGGCAACGAATCTGGGTTCCAGTACCGTCAGCTGGTTCTCGGCAGTGGCTTTGGCACGGGTAGTCCCTCCTGCCCAGCCTGGTTCCAGCACCATCAGCTGGTTCCGGGTTGTGTCAAGGTCACTTGGACTCCAAAACGTTGTCCGGTCGTGTTGTGGTCGGGTTAGCCGACTCCATAGTGCCTGCAGTTTAGGAGCTTCCTATGTGGGCTGCGGGAAGTGGCAATCAAGGCTGGTTCTGTAGTGCCAATAGGACAAGCCCCCCTGTAGGACTGTTGGTTTTCGGTAACTGCGGCTGGATCGCGGCCTATTTTTTTCTTTTACTGTGGACCTTCTGCCACCTGAGTTCCAACACCGTTGGCTGGTTCCTGGCAACACCATCGTATCTAGGCCCCCCTGGTTCCAGCACCGTCAGCTGGTTCCGGGCAGAGCCTTTGGTTTAGGTACCTCCTTCTGGGTATCTGAGTTCCACCAACGTCAGGTGGTCCTTGGTAGTGCTTTGTGGCACGGGTACCTCCTGCTTAGTAACCGGGTTTCAGCACCGTCAGCTGGTCCTCGATCGTGCCATTGGCTCTTCTACCTTCGGGTAGCCATCCGGGTTCCAGTACCGTCAGCTGGTTCTCGGCACTGTCTTTTGCTCTTTTACCTTCTGCTCCCCATCCTGGTTCCAGCACCATCAGCTGGTTCCGGGCAGAGCCTTTGGCTTAGGTGCCTCCTTCTGGGTATCCGAGTTTCACCAACGTCAGGCAGTCCTTGGTAGTGCTTTGTGGCACGGGTACCTCCTGCTTAGTAACCCGGTTCCAGCACCGTCAGCTGGTCCTCGGTCGGGCCATTGGCTCTTCTACCTTCGGGTAGCCATCTGGGTTCCAGTACTGTCAGCTGGTTCTCGGCAGTTCCTCGGCCTTCTTGTACCTCCTGCTACAGTTTCAAGTTCAAGAGCCTAAGAATGACGACCCTGAAGACCGAGAAGCAAAAGAACAAGAAGCTGCAGAACAAAAAGCAGAACATTAAGCATAAGACAAAATCAGAGCAAAAGAGATTATCTAAATTATAAGCAGAAGAAGACTAAGCAGTGTATGGGGGTGAGTCCGTTCCTCCTCGTGGTGCCCCTGGAAAAAACCTGCTGCTGCAGGCCAAACTGAACGCGGACAAATCCTGTTTTAAATCTTTTGTGACAGGAAGAACGGAAGGTGTAATGTTTAAACTTTGATAGATAACTACAGGAATGCCTGTCACACAAGATTTTGATGAAGAGGAGGAATATGAAGGAGATTATGAAGTTGAATATGAAGAAGAGTTGAATGAGAAGAATATGAAGATTTTTTTTAAAAACAATAATAGGAAGAAGGTGAAGAAGAAGATGAATAAGGTGAAGAAGAAGTTGATGAAAAAGATGCTGCTGCTGAGGATGATGAAGAAGAAAGTGTGGTAGAAGTAAAAAAAAAAAAGGTGCAGAGCATGGAAGTAGAGAAACAAATATCTGACAAAACCTAAAAAATCTAAACAGTCAAAATCTTTTTAACTCCGAACGTCTTAAAAAATTTATAATTCCTGCTATTCCATTTGAATGGGCTAAACTTCTATGCCTTTAATGTCCCCTCCACCTCCTCCGATACATTCTACGTAATTCTTAATTTTCCTTCATGTGGAATTAGGCTACAAGGAAAGAAAGGGTTTATTTTAATTCTGATATTTTGGTCCCATTGACTTGCATTGGTATCTGGTATCGGTATCGGCAAGATCCAATATTTTGCCGATATCGGCCGATCCAATCCGATACCGATACTTTCGAATATCGGAAGGTATCGCTCAACACTAACCACCACATCATAATAATAAAATACACCCGGCTAAAAAAGTGCGCACCAAAGGGTGAAAAAAGAAGGGAGGGAATATACAGGTGCTGTCATGGGCTCCGGAAAAAACGGCTACCAGTAAGTAACCTTGGTGTTTTCCCGTCTCCCATGACAGCACACCTCATAGATGTTTGGAGAAAGAAACACCTTAGGGAGGGACCACCGCTTGTAGCACCCTTCTACCAAAGGTAAAGTCAGTTGAAGAGGATAGATCTAGTCAGTAGTGTCTAAAGAAGGTAGACGGTGAGGACCAGGTAGCGGCCTTACAAATTTGATCAATTGATACCTCTGCTTCTTCTGCCCAGGAAGTAGCCACAGCTCTGGTGGAGTGAGCCTTGATGCCTTCAGTTATCGGGGCACCACGAGAAGCATAGGATAAGGAAATGGCCTCCCTAATCCACCTAGCAATAGTACCCTTGGATACCCCATATCCCTTTCTGCTACCCTGGAAAGCTACAAATAGGGACTGATGCTTCCTCCACTGACTAGTCAAAGAGATGTACTGCAAAATAGCTCTTCTTACATCTAGTGTATGAAATTTCTCTTCCCCTGGGTTCTTGGGATTATCACAAAAAGAGGGTAACACAATTTCTTGACTTCTATGGAACTTAAGTACCGGATCTGGTCTGAGTACTACTCTGTCATCAAATATTTGTGTGTAAGGAGGGGAGATAGACAGGGCTTGCAAGTCACTCACCCTACGGGCTAATGTCAACGCTAACAGAAGCACTGTTTTAAGAGTGAGTATTTTTACCGATGATTCTTGCAAGGGTTCAAATGGACCTCTAGTTAGAGCCTCTAACACCAGATTCAAATCCCACAGAGGAACCCTCTGAATTACCACTGGTCTAGACCTACTACAAGATTCTCTCTACAGCCCATAACTCTCTTAAATTTGATGCCTGCTGTGACTCTAGTTGGGACCAGGATCCCTGAACTGAGAGTTCCTAAATGAGCCCCCCATCCTGTACCGCTTGCGTCTGTGGTGATGATCTGCTCTATCGGAGTTACCCACTGGACCCCCGACGCCAAATGATCTTACTGCCCACCATTTTAGGGAATCTGTTACATCCAATGAAAGGCGTAGCTTCCCCTGTAAATGCCCTTTTAACCACTTTTGTGCTGACAGGACCTCCCACTGTAACTGTCTTACATGAAACTGCGCCCATCTTACTGCGGGTATACAGGACGTCAGAGAACCTAACAGGGACATTGCCTTTCTCAATGTCATTACGGGGTGTTGAATCGTTGACTCCACAAGATTTTGAATTTTGACCAGCTTGTTTTCTGGTAGGAGACAAAGCTGACGCCTGGTGTCCAGAACTAAGCCCAGAAAGGACTGAACTAGCTTTGGCGTCAACCTTGATTTGGGGAGATTTATTTTCCACCCCAACACCTCCAGCGTTGCCGTGACTTCTTTTATTTGTGCCAGGCAGTGTGCTGCTGAATTCCCTATTATAAGGAAGTCGTCTAGATACGGAACTATAACCACGTTCTGAGAGCGGAGGAAGGACATGACCTCTGACATTAGCTTGGTAAATATTCTTGGCGCTATTGACAGGCCAAATGGGAGGGCAGCGTATTGATAGTGCCTGAGACTTCCTTGGACATAAACTGCTACTCTTAGAAATTTCTGGTAGTCCGGATGGATTGGGACATGGTAGTACTTATCCTTTAAGTCTATACCTGCCATGAAGCAATCTGGGAACAAGAGTTTTATCACTGTGTTCACAGACTCCATTTTGAAGGAGCAGTTTACTACCGACTGGTTGAGATTTTTCAAATTGACAATGGTTCTTAGTGACCCGTCCGGTTTTCATATCAAAAAAAGGGGAATAAAAACCTTTTCCCTCCTCTTCCCTCAGGACTTCTATCAGAAGTCGTTTTGATACCAGCTCCAATATCTCTGCTTCCAAGGCTAGCTGCTCTTCCGGGGCTTTTCTTTGGGGTGTTAAAACAAAAGTCTGTTGCGGTGGATAAAAAAAAATCTATTTTTAGGTTGTCTTTGACAACCTTCAGAGTCCAATGACTGGGGGAGATGTTTACCCAGGCTGGGAAAAAAGATGAAAGCCTTCCCCCCCACCTCTGGCCTGGCGTCATTGGGAGGGCTTTTTTGCTGATGTTGAGGGACCTTTAAACATATATCCAGATCCTTTTCTGTCTCTGGAGTCCCAATTCCATCTCCCGGGGGGCGGCCCCTACTAAATTTGCCCCTCTGAAAATAAGGTCTTCTAAAGTCCACTGGAAAGCGAGGAAAACCCTTTTTCCTATCCCCTGCTTTCTCCAAAATGTCTTCTAGTTTTTGACCAAAGAGGAAATGGCCGTCACACGGTATAGAACAAAGTTTATTCTTTGAAGGTAAGTCGCCCGGGCACCCCTTCAACCAGAGAGCACGTCTAGCCACATTGGATAAACTTGCTGCTCTAGCCGCCAGCCTTATGGAGTCTGCCGAAGAATCTGCTATAAAGGCTGCTGCTCCTTTAGCCAGTTACAATTGCTCCTAGTTTTAATTGCTCCTCTATCTGCTGTAGCCAGACAATAAGGGAGCGCACGACAAGTCCCCGCAATTGCCGGTTTTAAACCCCCTGCAGTCGCTTCCCAGGTGTGTCTTAGGAACCCATCCGCTTTTTTGTCTAAGGGATCCCTTAACACGCCCGAGTCTTCTAAGGGAAGGGATAACTTTTTAGATGATCTAGCTACCGCACCATCGATTTTTGGAACCTTATCCCATGTCTCCGAATCTTTCTCCTCAAAGGGGTAACGTCTTTTAGAAGCCGAGGGTAGATAACCCCATTTCTCCGGCTTCCTCCATTCCTTCTCTATAAGGGCTTTTACTTTGGAGTTAAATGGAAAAGTACACTTTCTCTTTTCCTCTAAACCCCCAAACATAATGTCCTCCAGGGATTTGGCCGCTTTTTCATCTTTTAGGCCCATTGAAGCTCTGACGGCTTTTACTAGCTTATCCGTGTTCTCTGTTAGAAAGCACGGACGGCCCCCAACATCACTATCTGAAGAGGAGCCAGAGGACCTAGAAGAGGAGCAGGGAGATAATGGTTCCTCCTGACATTCCTCGTCAGAATGAGAAAACTCGGAAACTGCTTCTGGGTTTTTACTACCCTTTAAGGGCTGCTTTTACAGAGCCTTCTACTTCTGCTCTGATTATTGCCCTAAGGCTAGAGGCAAAGTAGTGGTCTCTTCCTGGATAGTCTTTTGGATGCAATCTACACAAAGACTCTTCTGCCACTGGACAGCCAACGGAACTCTACAGAGGGCACATTCCGTATGCTTTGACTTGGAGCTAGCCTTCCTTGGCGCCTGCCAAGTAAACAGAAAATGTAGCCCATTACCACCAGGGTGACATTCACGTAGATCACGCACCACCCGCTGACTATAAAGGGTACCGGATTCTGAGGCGGACTAGGAGCACGGGGAGCGTTCCTCCTGGAGGCTGAAGAGTACTGTGACGTCTGGCTAGGACGATTGCCGCTCCTTCCACTAGAGCGGCTATTCTTTTTAGCACGTTGGTGAGCCGGTGCATCACCTGATAAGGGCTCTTGCTGCTGCTGCAATGGCTGCTGCTGCTCCATACGATCCTCCATCTCTGGAAATCTGTATGGAAGTGAGCACCGTTCTGTGCAGCTTCACCCTTAATAAAGGGTCTTCCACAGTGCTCCCCACCTCTTCCGGTATCCATTGTACTCCTCTCCCCCTCCTGTATACCGCCGGGAAGCCTGTAATGACTCCGGTGTTCATTCCATGGGTGCCGCCATCTTGGATCCGGTGCGCCGCTCTGACATCACGCAGGCACGCCCATTCCCAGCGTGCCTTGCACGCAACGTCAGCCGTGCGCCTGGAAGTCTCCCAGCAGAGGGGGAGAGAGCGGCGTGGCAGACACAGAATGGCTCTAAAAGTCCGGACTGTGCTGGACCGACGCCCGCAAGAGCCCGCAGGATCTGCGAACGGCGCTACCATCACCTGACAGCCAACATACAGGCGCCCTGCCTGCGCTTCCAGTGCTGGGAAAGGAGTGGGTAAGTATAGTGTAAACACCGTGTGCACAGCTGCCAAGAGGTGCTAACGACTAGGTTCCCAAACCTTCAAATCTATATAAAAAATAAAGTCTAGCAGAAGAAAACCAGTATTCTGTATCACATTAGGCACTATTCGTGTATAAACTTCACATATTGAGCTTTATTACATCTGGTAGGATTAGCACGGTACGTTGAGCATCACTTGTTGTAGTACCCACCATCATATCTGCTGGTTCACCGTACACCTGTACTTAGCGGGGTTGTTTGCGTATATATGTCTCTGCTACATACTGTGTTATGAAGTGAATATGTATATTGACCTGTTCTTTGATTCTACCTTATGTATATACTTTATTATGTATTCCCTGATATCCAATGTTGGATATATGGTTATTTGTTTTTGTTACTTTATCACTGTAGTGACTGATGAAAGTCCACAAGGACTGAAACGTTTCGAGTGCTACAAATAAATGCACTATTGGATACTTAAGTTGAGTGCTAGACTTTATTTTTGATATAGGAGTGGGTAAGTGGGATCTTCAATCAAAATACCGCCGTGATTTCAGCACAAGGGTTCCCATCAGGACAGGAAACCCAACTGAAGCGAGGGAGAGGTACCGCCCTTTTATTTCAGTAGGTTTCCTGTCCCGACTGGGCGGATCCCTCTCAAGTGCGCTGTCATGGGAGATGGGAAAAAACAGACTTCCATCAGGTCAGAGGACTCACCACTGCCGCCTGCAAGATCCTTCTGCCTAGGTTGGCGTCCGCCGAAGCGTAGGTATGGACCTTGTAAAATTTGGCAAACGTGTGGATGGAAGACCAGGTTGCCACTTTGCAAAGCTGTAGCGCGGAAGCCCTGTGGTGTACCGCTCAGGAAGCGCCATCTGCCCGGGTAGAGTGAGCCCTTATCCCAGGAGGGGGCACTCTGTTCTTGACCCGGTAAGCCTCCAAAATTGCCATTCTGATCCAGCGAGCAATAGTTGCCTTGGAAGCCAGCAGGCCTCTGCGCGTGCCATCAGGAATGACGAAAAGAGAATCAGTCTTCCGGAAAGGGGACGTTCTATCCAGGTAGATCCTCACTGCCCTGACGAGGTCCAGCTTGTTCAACGATCGCTCCAGAGGATGAGTCGGAGCTGGGCAAAAGGAAGGTAGAAAAATGTCCCCGTTGAGGTGGATACCACCTTAGGAAGGAAAGAACGCGGAGGCCTGAGGACCACCTTGTCCTGGTGGATGACCAAGAAAGGGAGGTCAGCAAGAAAGGGCCGCCAACTCGGAGACGCGGCGGATAGAGGTCATAGCCACAAGAAAGGCCACCTTCCAAGAAAGAAGTGACAGGGAAATCTCCCTGAGAGGTTCAAAGGGGGCACCCCTCAGAACATCCAGCACAAGATTTAACTCCCATGAATCCATCGGGGCCCTGTACAGGGGACAGCATGGGCTACTCCTTGAAGAAAGGTCTTAACCTGTGGCCGAGAAGATAACGTCTTCTGAAAAAGGACAGAGAGCGCAGAAACTTGGCCTTTTAGGGAACGGAGAGCGAGACCCGAATCCAGCCCTGCCTGAAGGAAGGCCAAGATGGAAGGCAGGGAAAAGGACATAGGTGAGACACGGTTGGACTCACTAACGGAAGTAAGCCTTCCAGGTACGATGATAGATCCTGGAAGACGAAGGCTTCCGAGCCTGGATCATGGTGTGAATCACCCGGTTCGAAAGGCCGGACGCTCTTAAACTGCGGTCACAACAGCCACTCCATTAAACTGAGCGACCGAGAATTCGGGTGGCAGATTGGACCCCGAGACAGCAGATCGGGCCTTTCTTGAAGGCGCAAGGGGGCGTCTGCGAGAAGGTTGACTTCGTCCGCAAACCAAGCTCTCCTGGGCCAATCCAGGGCAATCAATGACCGGCACCCCTTCCGCTTTGATCTTTTTCAACAGCTTGGGAAGCAAGGGAAGGGGTGGGAACAGATAGGGGAGCACAAACTGCGACCAAGGAATGGCCAGAGCGTCGACGCCCACTGCGAGAGGGTCGCGCAATCTGGAGACGAACCGATGAACCTTCCTGTTCATTCGGGATGCTGTGAGGCCCACATCCGGAGTCCCCCATCGAAGGCCAATCTGATGGAAGACCTCCCGATGCAAGGACCATTACCCTGCCGCAAGGCCTTCGCGGCTGAGGAAGTCGGCGGCCCAATTGTCCACGCCGGGGATATGCACCGCGGATATCACCGGAACCTTTGCCTCTGCCCAGAGGAGGATCTTGGATACCTCGGCCAGGCCCAGGGAACTCCGAGTCCCCCCCCTGATGGTTGACATAAGCCACAGCCGTGGCGTTGTCCATCTGGATTCGGATTGGAAGGCCCCTGAGAATCCTTTCCCAGTGACGAAAGGACAGGAAAATGGCCCGAATCTTGAGAACATTGAATGACAGAGTTGACTCCTGTGCCGACCAACGGCCCTGAACAGTCAGGTGGCGAAACACCGCACCCCAGCCGAGCAGGCTGGTGTCCATCGTCACTACCTGTCAGTGAACTGGAAGGAAGGACCTGCCCTGGGAGATGAGAGGTGACGCCAGCCACCAGTTGAGAGAGTTTGACCCGGAGAGAGAGTCGGATCGGACGATCCAGGGAGAAGACAGACCTGTCCCACTGAGACAGAATGGCTTGCTGAAGAGGTCGCGAATGAAATTGGGCGAAGGGAATCGATTCCAATGTTGCTACCATCTTCCCCAGAACCTTTATGGCCGATCGGAAGGAGTGAGGCCAAGGACCCTGGAGCAAGCGTATGTCCCGACGAAGGATGGATCTGTTGTCTTCGGGAAGGAAGACTTTGGTCTGACGAGTGTCGAAGAGCATGCCCAGAGGCGCTGGGAAGGAATAAAGCAAGACTTCTTCCGGTTGACCAGCCACCCGAAATGGGCAAGGATGTCGAGGACGATGGACAGACTTTCGTGAGCCTGAGAAAAGGACAGAGCCTTGATGAGGATGTCGTCGAGGTACGGAAACAGGACCAGGCCTCTGACTCTCAAGATGGATATCAGTGCCGCCATGATCTTTGAGAAAACCTTGGGAGCGGTTGCGAGACCGAATGGCAGGGCAACGAACTGAAAGTGTTCCTGGAGCACCGCAAAGCGCAGGAATCTGTGATGTCCCGGGAATATCAGAACATGGAGGTAGGCGTCTTGAATATCTATGGAACACAGAAATTCCTGAGCCTCCATGGAAGCAATTATTGAATGAAGGGATTCCATCCTGAAGTGATTCAGACGAACTCTCCTGTTCAGCAATTTGAGATCCAGAATGGGACGAACCATGCCGTTTTTTTTTCGGCACCACAAAAAGATTTGAATAAAAACCTGTGAACTGTTCTTTTTCTGGGACGGGAACGATCACCCCGGCTTTGTGGAGAGAAGCTATGGCTGCGAAGAAACCGGGAATTAGAGCGGGATCTCTTAGAGGTCGGGATTCAAAGAAACGATCCCGAGGTCATATAACAAACTATTTTGTATCCCGAGGATACGACTTCCCTGACCCACGCCTCCTCTACTGAGGAGATCCAAACGTCCCTGAAGAGGAGACGGCCGCCCAGCCTGCGTAGAGGACTGGGGTCTTGTCGCGAGTCATGCGGAGGTGGATCTTCCGGTCCTGGAAGATCTACTCTGGGAGTAGCGGGGATGCCAAGAAGGAGTGGGTCTAAAGGACACTGACTTCTTCTCTTGATGTGCCTGTGGCCTCTGTTGCTGTTGGTAAAAGGAGTTGGACGCCGCGAAGCGACGAAAAGGTCGAAAGGACCGAAATTGTCTAGGAGGGGGGGGCGACGAGGTTTGGACTGGGGAAGAAGAGAACTTGTGCCCTCGGTGGCATCCTTAATGATTTGGTCTAGCTTAGAACCAAAAAGCCGTGAACCCTGAAAAGGCAGGCTGGTAAGGGACTTTTTAGAAGACAAATCCGCCTGCCAGGCCTTGAGCCAAACGGTCCGACGGATGGCAACAGCATTGCTGGACGCCTGAGCCGCACAAGACGCGGCGTCCAGGGAGGCAGAGACCAGGTATTCGCTCGCATGAGAAATCTGGTCGGCAAGCTCCGCCAGCTGTCTGGGTGTAGCCCCGTCCAGGATGCCCCGTCGGAGCTGTTTGGCCCATTTGGATATGGATTTTGAAACCCAAGTGGAAGCAAAGGCCGGGCACAGAGTAGATGCAGCCGCTTCAAAGGCTGATTTTGCGAAGGATTCTATAACCCTATCGTTAATATCCTTTAGAGATGCTCCGCCGGACAGTGGGAGGACCGTGTTGGTGGATAGCCTAGAGACTGGAGGATTCACCGAGGGAGGGAGTCTAATTTGCGGTAAGATCTGGCGAAAAAGGATATAAAACGCCAAGGCCCTTTACCCTCTGAAAACGTCTGGTCGGGTTCTCTCTTTCTCTGGTCATGATTTCCTCGAATTCAGGATGCGGAGCGAAAAACTTGGAAGGTGGTTTAGACCATCTAAACGAAACCGCCTGATCTGCAGGTTCCATAGAGGTATCCTTGATGCCACAGGTCTGATTTATCGCTCCAATGAGATTCTGAACCATATATCCCTCATGGTAGCGAGTTGGTTAGAATCCAGCTCTGAAATATCCTCCGAGGGCGCATCAGAGAACGCCTCGCCTGACTCAGGGGAGGAGGACTGGGAGGAAGACGCCTGCAGGGAAGGACCGTGTGGCGAGATGGAGCGGGAAGAGGACTGAGACCGGCGTTCCTGTCTGGACCTTTTGCGGCTTATAATGGAGGGTTCAGAGGTTCCTGCGACCCGCTGGCTACTGCAGGGGTCTGCAGAGGTAATCGATCGAGCACGGACACCAGGGTTTGAGACACCCGTGTTAGATCAGCCACCGATTGTGACAGAGGAAGCCCAGCCTGGGGTGGGGGTATCACTCTCGGCCAGATCGGCCGGGGGATCCTAGGCGGTGGGAACAATCGGGTTGCTGCAGGCCTGAGAGTGGAGAGGACTGACCTGAGGGAAGTTTGCAGTTACAAGACGAACATGCAAAGTACTTGACTAAGGCAGAAGAGGAATAAGTAGGAGGACGAGAGCGGCCTCCCTTAGAGGTAGACATCTTGATGGGTCCCTGAAGAAAATGCCAGAGGGTTAGGGGACAGGGAGGCAGAGGGGAGTGTCAGTCTGCAGTGCAGAGCTACTCACAGCAGACGAAAACAGAATCCAGGTGAAGATGTCCAGCTTGCGGGTGGACCTCCGGGGGAATCTTTAGACGGGGAGGTGATATGAGCTCCTGCCGCAAATGAAGAGGAACCGCGGGAAAAATGCCAGACTGCGCGCTCTGCAAGGTGGTGGAGCGGCGATGTGTGGCGCCAGCAAAGTGGGGGGGCGGAGCCTGCTGAGCGCCCAGGAACACCAAGATAGTGCAGGTGGGCGAAGAATGCGGGGAGAAGGTTGTCGGGCGGGAGAAAAGCCCACCCAAGCAAACCAGAAGTGGCGGAGTCTCGGCGCCGGAAGTAGGCCCCGGCCGAAGCCGGGACCTAAATTAGAGGCTGGCGCCGCCAAAGAGAACCGCCGCGCCGGAGCAGTGCGCCGCAGGGACTAAGCGGCGCGGCAGCCTGTCAAGGCCGTCACACAGGCACAGGACGCATTGCGGCTGCCGAGCAGTGCGGCTGCAGGGGGAAGTGGCGCGGCAGCCTGTCAGGCTGTCGCGTTGTAAGTAAGACCTCACGGCCACCGAGCAGTGCGGCTGCAGGGAGAGCACTGCGGCCGCCGAAGGAGACAGATCCAGCATCCCTAGCCGGACTTCCACAGCTAGGATGGAGTGCAGCCTGAAAGGCCGCCGCACGATGAGATTCGGCCCGTGCCCCAGGGATCCCTAATAAAAATGAAGGTAAAAATAGTTTCCAAAGGGACCCTTCTCCCCCACACTGCGAGTGATCTGGGAATGGGGGGGTAAAATACTCACCTAAACATCCCACGCAGTTACTAACCTGAGGGGAATGAGACGTCCAGGGAGCTGTGATGGACGTCCTTGTCTCCAACAGACAGGCTCTGGTGGGCGAGTGGGTGAGGGACGGGGCCAGGACCGGACTTCTGAGCACGTTTGTGTGCTAGGATCTTGGTCCTGCCGAGGGATCTATGAGGATACGGGGTGGTAGTACACGCCGTACTCATAGTCCGCATAGTGGGACTACAGGTGTGACTGTTCACCCTGTATCCCTCCGGAGAACCTAAATGAAAAACTACGCACATTGAGGTAGATAAGGGTCTAATGAAAGACCCATGTCCACCTCCTACTGACACTAAGCCTAACTGAAGAGTATAATGCCAGTCGGTGGGGTGAACACTGCAGAGGAGGAGCTAACTTTTTTGTGCATAGTGTCAGCCTCCTAGTGGCAGCAGCATACACCCATGGTTCCTGTGTCCCCCAATGAGAGGCGATGGAGAAAAACAAACGCTTATTGATCAATCAGGGGACTGTACAGAGTGCACACTTTATAAAGCATTGTAAACTTGACAGTAACATTTGGCTGCAAAATGAAAAATGACGCCATGTAGAGCTGGAAACAAATGGATTAAAACGGTGCTGTCATCAGAAGGAAGATGAGACGGGAATCCAAAGTATACGGTTTATTAGTCAACGCTTTTCAAAGTCTCAAACCATGGAGACGCAATGTGTGACCGCATCCGAAGAAGGTGGTATTCCTACCCAAATACTGGCTCTAGTGGAAAACCCTAAACTCACCATAAAGAGCCCACCAGAACCTTAGCGAATGATAAGTGACGGTGCAGCGCCATTCTTTTCCAGGCCGCCGTGATAAATACGATATATAATACTTGGACTGGCCAACTGGAGAACAGGAGAATCGTCCGGTGGGCCACAGGAATAGGCAGGAATAGGCTCCGAATTAGTTTCACAATGTACAGAAATCATCTCAACATTCATTGAACAAAACTACCCTGTTTATTACATAGAAACACAGGCAAATTTGTGCATGACGATAATGTGATATTTGCAGGTAGCAAAAGAGTCGGCCACCAGCGTCAATATTACTGGCGGGCCCCTTGGCACCACCGTCTGGCACGTTCAATGGTGGCACAGCTTATGTCTTCACCAGTTCCTGTAATGCCAGGCTGAGGAATCGTTAGGTCGTCGCACATGATCTTACCCAAACTCCTGCACTGACAACTAGATCTCAGCAAGATTGCCTTCTCTAAATAAAAAGTGCAACAATAGCAAAGAATATACAGTTTCTAAACATTAAAAAAAAAATAATTCCATGGCTCAACCTTTTTATTCCAGGACTTTTTCTGATGGGAATGATACAGTTTATAAAATACAGATAGAAAATATGTAAGTAATATGATACAGGACGCACGAAGCTTCGGCAATACATCCATATGCAGCTACACACGCACACACTCTCGGGAGCTGGTAGAATAGCAGGGCAATAGGCAAAAGGGGGGGGAAAAAAACAAAACAAAAACAAAAAAAACAGCACCAGCGAAAAACTGCACTCCATAACCACAAAAGAAAAATGGAGACTGAAATAGTAATAAAAAATAAATAAAAATAATGAAATTGACATGACTGCCCTCCAAATGCACGGATGGCTGGTGGGAGGGAGTGTCAAGGGGTCCCGTGCCATGCCCTAATTTTTTTTTTTCAATGTCACTATACAAAATATGTCATTATGTGGTGCCAGCCTTTTAAAATTGGGGTTAAAAATGAGGGTCCATCCGCCTCTCTAAAGACAAATCCAGATGGTCACTGGTGCTGCCTGACTCTACACAGGGGCGTAATACAGTTTAAAGGGCTTCTCCCCAGGTACAGAATATTGATGGACCATTCTTAGGATCGGATTGGTGGCGCCATCTGTCACCCATCGGCCAACCGAGGGTGGGACGTTCCGAAAAACCAGATGCCGACAATCCCCTTTATAAAGGCTTCCACATTTAGCAGCTTCCATCTGCTCCTAAACAACAGAATTAAAAGGGGTATTCCCATCTTTAAGATCCTATCCCAATATTTAGCAGATGTAACAATAATATTCGCAAATACATCAAATTAGAAATGTAGTATAGTTCTTCTGATTAGTTTTGTATCGTATCCCATGTGCAGGGCATTGCAGTAGCTTAAGTATCCATGGTTACGACCACTCATATTGACAGATAATGGTCGTAACCATGGATACCTAAGCTACTGCAATGTCCTGCACATGGGTTAAGTGACATAGTAAATCAGAAGAACTATACAACATTTCTAATTGGAGGCATTTGCTAATATTATACCTACTACATACAAGGAAAGGGTCATGGAGATGGGTATACCATCGCTACGGCCTCTGTAGATAATATCAGGGCTATGTGGCTATCCTTAATACAGCAGTCGCAGCTAATGTGTACTAGCCCTTTAATAAAGGAGGGCTGAAAGAGTTGTAGCACTACAATAATCAGAGCGGCCTCTGACGGGTAGGAGTGGTTGTTGGGCGAATGACAGTTTCGCTGGGCTGGTTGTGTGTGGCGCCCAAATTTCTGGGATGCGAGTCCTGACATTATCTATGTACCTCTCTGATTACGTATTAACATTTATATAATATCTTATATATTTATATATACCTATATACAACGGCAGGTTTAAAAAACAAAAAATAAAAAGAATAAAAAACCCACCTTAAAAGAAAAAATAAAACTGGCAATTATAAGCCGTAAATGAGAAATAAAACAAAAATTAAAAAAATATAAAAAAAATAAAATTAAGCCATAAGTTGCAAGACAGGTTTAAGAATTGTTTTTTTTTTGGGGGGGGGGAAGGTAATGAGATAACCTGCAGCAAGTGGGTAACAAAGTCGTTACGAGATGGACAGAATCGGATTTTGATCTTTACAGTGGTGGGCTAGTAATTCTCACTAAAAAAATAAAAAAACACTGGTTCTTCCCAAAAGTTAGGGCGACGGTTTAAAAAGGAGGTTGAGGGAGGTCAGACATACGGCTTTGTGCAGACTTGGAATGACTATACGAGGTAAAAAAAAAAAAAATCAGTGTGGAATCACTGGACACGATACAAAAAGGCATGGAATGCTTCTACCAAAACGGACAGTCGTACGACAACACTGAGGAGGAAGAAAACAAGAAAAGGGGGGTCCGTCCAAGCAGCGAGGCTTGAAACATCTGAGAATAGAAGTCTGCAACGTTCAGCAATACTCATTACTAGGACTGACTAAGGGTCGTAGGTGGCGGGTCGGACAGGACACGTTCCTCACTTCAAAGTGTGCGTTCACTGGCACAGACAGACGGGGAAAAAAAACATGGTCTTGCATATATGAGACAGTGGCGGAATTTGGCAAAAGTTATTCCGAAACTTCTAGATGGTCCGTCAGGTCACCTACCTTGTACCGGAAGTGATGAGATGCGGATCACGAATTCCTTAACATCCGGAAAAAAAAAGGGACACGTAAAAAATAACACCACAAATGGCTGCCGCTTTACGGCGTCAAAAGTGTCTGCGTCCTTTCCGAAGGGGAAGGCAGCATGCGGACTTCTGATCCCTTATCCACATGGAGAGAGAGACGTACCCTCTAAGTCGGCATTTCGGGGGGCTTCATGCATCCCTTTCAGTCTAGTAAATTTATAGTCACGGCAAGAACGACAAAATCTAGTAGAACGACCACACATCTTAGAACGATAGAATATTAATAGTTAACCTTGTCTTTTTTTTTTTATACAAGTTGTAAAGTCTTTTTTTGGGGGGGAACTTTACTGGACGTAGACCGCACACGCACATACACACAAAATAAAGACAAATCTGCAGAGAGGTCACCGGGGGGGCGCCGTCTCTGCCGTCACATGCACACAGACACGCGGTTTTTGTTTGTTTGACGCATCGTAAACTGATTCCGTGTAGTGTTTGCCAGTTTTACTGTCTTTAGCAATCACATCCTTTTTTTTGTTGGCTTAGAACTGCTTGGATAAGAGCTCACATAGGTGCTTGGAAACGCTTTCTTTGCTGGTTCGCAATGTCAGTCGGTACATCTGGGGGAAAAAAAAATAAAAAATGGAGAACGATATTTAGGAGGAGGAAACTTGTAATAATATTTTAATAGCTGAGCAGATCTGCGGCCGGTGTCATAACCTCCATGAATAAGCCAATACCGGTATTCGAGCCGTGCATTAGGCTAAAAGAAGAGGATCCCGATTGGGGGGCCTCAACTGCCCCTTCTTAATGTGCACAACTTACCCCAGACATCCGTGCAAATCGGTCCAAGGTGGTCTCTCCCACCCGAGCGTCACGGTCTCAGATAAAAGCTGCCGTGCTAGGATCAGTCTGTTCTGGGACTGTTATATCCGGCTGTCACTCACGGACAGCGGAAATTAACAGGTACCGGGTGGGAGCGTGTCACAAAAAGCACCAATTTTTTCCCATTTTTCAGCACGCTGTATGGTAAAATAAATGGCGTCGCTCAAAAGCACAGCTCGTCCCGCAAAAAACAAGCCCTCACATGGCCATATTGATGGAAAAATAAAAAGTTATGTCTCGTGGAAAACAAAAACGAAAAATCGCAAGGTCATAAAGGGGTTAAAGGCGTTGTAAGTAAAAGGCCCCGACTTACCTGAGCTTGGATATTGGGTTCTAAACGCAGTAAACATCCGACCTGTACAGATTTTGTCTGGATGATGCCAGCACCCACATAGTTGTCGGGATTAGGATCCACATTTTCTAGCAGAGCAGAACCGAAGCCCAATAACTGGCAAAGCGGGAGAAAAACAAAATCTAAGACCCTGGTGGTGGAGAGGTTTGGCCCCACCCTGAAGCACCGAGTGCCTATGCTCGGTATGAACAGTCGTTCTGTGCTGACAGAGTCCCTTTAAACCAGCAATTTAACCTATCAGCAGCTCCATTACTTTGTTGTTTTTTTTTTTTTTTTTTATAGCTGAGCCAGCCCCCTTCTCTGTCTATATAGTGGTCATGTCAAAACGGGGCTGTCTCAGCTACTGAGATCAATGGTTCTTCGTACAAGAGCTTACCTTTGCTTTCGTCACTTCAGAATCCATGGGATGGTTGGCTTTAAAAATTTTCTGTGCTTCTTGTTGAGGCCTTTAAACAAGGAAAAATTTGTAAAATTGAGTAGATTGAAAAAAAAAATAGTGCATATATTTAGGGTTAAAATAAAAAGTTACATTAAAAATTTTGCAAAGGTTGGTTTTTACAGCCTTAATGATTTTTAACCTCTTCACGACATGGCTAATTTTTATTTTTGCTTTTTCCTCCCCTTCTTCCCAGAACCATATCTCTCTCACATTAACATATGAGGACTTGTTTTTTTGCAGGATGAGTTGTACTTTTGAATGGCACACCATTTTTGGGAATTGTTTTTACGGTGTATATTTTGTGGTAAAAATTACCTTGCAGTATGATTCTCCTCATCAATATGATTACGACGACACCAAACATGTCCATTTTTTTTTAATTATTATTTTAGTGGTAAAAAAAAATAATCTCAAGTTTGCAAAGAAAAAAAAAATTTGGGGGGTTGTGTCGCTATTTTCTGACACCCATAACATTTGTATTTTTTGACCGATTGAGCTGTGTGATGGCTCATTTTTTTTGCAGGGCAAGAGAACGTTTTTTACCAATACCATTTTCGGATACATGCGACTTTTCGATCACTTGCTACAGCCTCTTTTTGTGGATCTGAGGCAACCAATAAAAGAAGGATTTTGGTACTCACAGTAAAATCTTTCTTGGAGCCTTCATTGGGGACACATGTAACCTTGGGGTGTATGCTGCTGTTGCTAGGAGGCCGACACCAGGCCAAAAAAAAAAAAAAAAATTGCTCCTCCTAGGCAGTGTACACTTAATCGGCGCAAATTTCGTCAGTTAGTGAAAAAGCAGTAGGAGAAGGCACAACGTAGGCAGAAAAACCAGGGAGTGAGTGGTGTTCCCAAATGATAGCTCCAAGAGAAAATTTACAGTGAGTACCAAAAATCTTTTTCTTAATCGCTTAATTGGGGGACACCATGGGACTTCCCAAAACAGTCACAAGGGAGGGAACCGACATTCGTGCTCAAATCAGGTCGGATGACGGGCAACCTCTGCATGCAACACCTTTCTTCCTAGGCTGGCATCAGCTGAAGAGTAGGTATGCACCCTATAGAACCTTGCGAAAGTATGAAGGGATAACCAGGTAGCGGCCTTGCAAATTTGGGTTGCAGAAGCCTGGTGGCGAACATCCCAGGAGGCCCCCGCCTCCCGGGTAGAATGAGCCCCAGGATGGAAGGAAGGAAAAAAGACATGGGTGCTATGTGACTATACTCACACCAACGAAAAACAGGGATTTTTGTGTACTCACCGTAAAATCCTTTCCTCCGAGCAACTCATTGAGGGACACAGCCTCGAAGGAGAAAAAGGCCTTCCACGTCCAGTGATAAATGCGGGAGGACGAAGATTTCCTTGCCCTGATCATGGTCTGTATAACCTGGGACGAGAAACCTACCTCTCAGGACTGCAGCCTCAACGGCAATGCCATTGAATTGAGAGATCGAGAATTCTGATGGAAGAAGGGGACCCTGAGAGAAGGTGTACAAACTGAATTCCAGGCTCTCCTGGGACAATCTGGAGCAACTAAGATGACTGATACGCCTTCCATCTTGACAAGTCTGGGGCTCAGAAGAAAAGGTGGAAAAAGGTACGGAAGCTGAAACCAAGAAATGACCTAGGCGTCGTAACAGACAGCCAGGGGGTCGGGAGACCTGGCCACGAAATGAAGGACCTTGTGATTCATCCATGACACCATCAGATCGACATTTGGAGTGCCCCTCCTTTGTCAGATCTTATAGAACACAGGGAGGTTAAGAGACCACTCACACGAGGAGACCCTCTGGCGGCTTAGGAAGTCAGCGGACCAATTGCCCACACCTGGAATATGCACTGTTGATATTGCTTGCATGTGTTGCTTGGCCCAAGTTAGGATCCATGAGACCTCTGACATGACGGACTTGCTGCATGTCCCCCCTCCCTGGTGGTTTATGCATGTCACACCCGTGGCATTGTTTGAATGAATGCGAACTGATCATTCCGCTAGGTCTTGCCAGTGGAGAAGAGCGCTAGTTGGCTCTAATTTCCAGAAGGTAGATGAGAAGTGAGGTTTCCCGAGGGTTCCAGCGACCCTGGACTGTGTGATGAAGGAAGACCACCTCCTAGCTGAGGAGACTTGCGTCCATCGTGACAACTTGCAAGTGAAGGAATGATGTCCCCTGCCGAATGGAGTGGGAGAGAGTCCACCATGCCAGAGACTGCTTTACTCAAACGGGCAGAAGTATGGGGTGATCCAGAGACTAGATCCTTTTGTCTCAAGAAAGGAAAGTTAGAGAGGCTGGGTAAGAAACTGCACAAAAGGGACAGGTTTCCAATGCAGCAATCATCTTCCCTAAAACGCTCATGTAGAGTCGAAGAGAGTGTGAGGATGGGTGACTTCCAGCATGACTCACCACGTGGATTGTAGAAATCTTTTCCACTGAAAGAACTTTTGGAGAGCGGTATCAAACAGCATGCCTATGAAAACTAGGAGCTGGGCTGAGACCAGAGACGATTTTGCTGTGTTGACTCCTCATCCTAGATGGGTAAGTACGTCCAGAGTGACCTGAAGTCTTTTGTAATAGTCCTGAAAAGACGGGCCCTTGATCAGGAGGTTGTCCAGGTATAGAATGATTACAATACCCTTGGAACTAAGAATGGCCATGACAGCTGCAGACTTGATGGACGGTTTCCTCCTCTCTCGCTGGATCATGCACCGATCTCGCTGGGAGGAGGTCCCAGAGAAATGACGAAACTGAAGAGAACATCTCCTGGTGAATGGACGTTTATTCTTAGTTTGGGGAAGAGAGGCACTTTCAGTGGTGTCGGAAAGGAGCTGATCCAGTTAAGACCAGAAAAGTCGTGATCCTTGAAAGGAGAGATTGGTAAGGGACTTGGATGATGAGTTTGCACTCCAGGCCTTGAGCCAGAGGAATCTGCATATGGCTACAATAATGCTGGTAACACTGGCGGAGCAGCAGGACATGCGGAAAACGGTAATTAATCTTACCGATAATTGTATTTCCAGGAATCCATCCTGACAGCACCATGGAGGACGTCCTTCTTATTCGCAGTGGGACAGGAAACACGAGAGTTTAAAAGGACCCTCCCCCTTCCACCCTTTAGTGATTTTCCAAAGTAACACATCTGGATGGATGCAAACAGAAAATTTATTTTGAACATAAGATTAACACCAATGTTACTTCACATAAGTATAACACGTATTTGTATTAGGGAGGGAACTATCCGTGCTGTCAGGAAGAACGACCTCTTGGTTAATATTTGACACTGAGGCTACCTTGGGAAGAAACCCTGGGTCAAGCCTCAAAACCAACCTATCATCAAATATCTGCAGATAAGGGTTCTGGATGGATAGGGCCTGAAGTTCCCCCAATCTTTTGGCTGATGTAATGGCCACTAAAAATACTGCTTTTAGGGAAAGATTAGCGATATTTATATCCTTCTCTATATCAAAGGGCTCTTCGCATAATACATTAAGGACTAAATTAAGGTCCCAGGGAGGGACAGACTTCCTGATTAGAGGTTTGAGCCTCGAGACCGCTCTAGAGAACCGAGCGATCCAAGGGTGGGCGGCAAGGGAAGAGTCATAAAATACACTGAGGGCTGCAATTTGAACCCTCAAAGTACTCGGTTTGAGCCCCTTCTTGAATCCCTGTTGTAAGAAATCAAGAATCCTGGGTATGTTAGGATGATCAACATCGACTGTTGTGTCTCCACAAAAACTGCAGAATTTCTTCCAGGTTCTAAGGTATATTGCTGAGGTCACTGGTTTCCTACTTGCTTGTAGAATAGAAATCACTCCTTCTTGCCCTCAGGATCTGCCGTTCAGGATCCAAGCTGTTAACCGCAGCTTCTCTGGGTTCTGATGGAAGATCGGACCCTGAGAAAGTAAGTCCCCCCTGACTGGAAGATGGTAAGGACTGTCCACTGCCAGCTTCTTTAGAAGGGGGAACCAGCTCCTTCCGGCCCAGAAAGGGACCACCAGGATCACCTGAGCTCTGTCCTCGCAAATTTTTCTGAGTACCCTTGGTACTAATGCCAGAGGGGAAAAGGCGTATAGCAGACCCGAGCTCCATGACTGAGAAAGGGCATCTACCCCTGCTGGATTCTCCTGAGTATTTAGTGAGAAGAAGGTTCTTATTTTTGCGTTCTTTCTGGTTGCGAAAAGATCCACGGTCGGGGTTCCCCAGCGCTGACATAGGGTATCGAAAATTCTGCTGTTCAGTTCCCACTCTATGGGTGATAGCTTTTCTCTGCTCAGGAAATCCGCAACCTGGTTCCTTGAGCCTTCTAAGTGGACTGCTGAAATTGAAAGTACCGATCTTTCTGCCCATTCGAAGATCTGATCCGCCAGATGTTGTAGCTTCGGATGTCTCGGGCCCCCTTGATGGCGATGGAAAGCTACCGCCGTCGTGTTGTCCGATAGGATCTTTAGATGTCTGTTCCTTAATAGGGTCCGGGCTGAACACAGAACCTTCCAAACCGCCTGTAGCTCTCTGTGGTTTGAGGAATTGTTGCTCTCTTCCGAATTCCATTGTCCCTGGTAGTATCTTCCGAGAACCTGGCCGCCCCAACCTTGTTGACTCGCGTCCGTTGTTACCGTGACGGCCGGGGTCTGGATCCATGGGACCCCCACCTGAAGGTTCTTTGACACCGTCCACCATCGCAGGTATTTCTTGACTCGATAGGATAGGACAAACTGTCTGTCCAATGAAGACTGTCTTCTGTCCCATGTTGTTAGAACCGCTCTTTGTAGTTGACGGGAAAGGAATTGGCTCCAGCTGACGCATGGGATACAGGCTGTCATTAGGCCTAGGATCTTCATTGCATCTCTTATCGTCACCCGAGTTCTTGCAAACTGTCGAACCTTCTCTATCAGGTCTGACTGTCTTCTGTCTGGAAGAAAAGACTTCCTGATGTTCGAGTCTAGTATTACACCCAGAAACTGTCTCCTTGATCTTGGGGTTAAGTGTGATTTCTTCCAGTTCAACACCCAACCTAGATTCTGCAGTGTGGAGATCACCAATCGAGAGTCGATCCTGAGTTGGGACTCTGAGTCTGCCACTAACAGGAAATCGTCTAGATATGGTACTATAATGATGTCTCGCTTCCTTAGGTAAGACACGATCTCTATGATGAGTTTTGTGAAAACTCTCGGAGCCGATGCCAGTCCAAATGGAAGGCAACGGAATGGATAGTGGAGGACTGAACCCTCTTTCTCTATCGCGAATCTTAGGTACTTTTGATGTTGTGAAGAAATTGGAACGTGGTAATACGCACTTTTTAGATCCAAAGTGCACATTACCACGTCCTTCCCTAATAGGGGAATTGTGGAGCGAATGGACTCCATCTTGAATTTCTTGTACGACAACCATCTGTTTAGCGGCCTGAGATTTATGATGGTTCGGGATTCTCCTGACGGTTTTATTATAGAGAAAAGACCCGAGTAGTGACCTGTTCCCATTTGGTGAGGAGGTACGGGAGTTATTGCCTCCATCCGGAGGAGATCCTGAATGTCTGACCACATTGGTGAGACTGAAGAGAGACGGGAGTTGGAAATGAAAAATCTCTCTGGGGGACGAGATACAAACTCTATCCTGTACCCCTGAGATATAACCTGAAGGACCCAAGGATTTGAGGTAATTTTATTCCACTCCTCCAGGTAATTCAACAACCGACCCCCTATCCTGGTGGCGTCATTTCCTTCGGAACTCAGACCTGGGGTTTGAGGGACCTGGATCTCTATTTCGGTTCCTATTTTCTCCCCCTTTCTGATAACTCCATCTCCCCTGTTTACCTTTACCCCTATAGTCTGATCTCTGACTGTAATAGGGTCTACGAAAGGGCTGGAATTTTTTCTTTTTCTCTTCTGGAAACCCCTTTTCATCAGAAGCTTTCTCCAGAATGTCATCTAATACAGGCCCAAAAACACGGCCACCTGAAAAGGGAATGGAACATAGTTTCTTCTTAGAAGGAACATCCCCCGACCAGCTTTTTAACCAAATGGCCCTACGGGTTGCATTAGATAGTGATTGCCCCCTGGCTGTGAACCTGACAGATTCTGCCGTAGCATCTGCAAGGAAACCTGTGGCTAGTTTAAGTAAAGGGACAGCATTGATGATAGTTTCCCTAGAAGTCTTGGCTGACAATTGATCCTTTAAATCGTCAACCCACAGATGCATGGCTCTCGCCACAGAAGTCGCCGCAATATTTGTGCGGATCACAGCGGCCGAACTTTCCCAAGCTTTCTTAAGGAGGCCATCTGCCTTTCTGTCCATGGGCTCCTTTAAATTCGAGGAGTCCTCGAACGGAATGGCAGTTCTCTTGGACACTTTCGCTAGTGGGATGTCAATTTTTGGTATATCTTCCCAGTCTTTGACCTCCTCATGGTCAAAGGGAAGACGGAGTCTAAAGTCTCTCGGGATCGATATCCTCTTCTCTGCCTCCTCCCACTCTTCCAAAATCATTGAGCTGCGGGAAGAGGTTAAGAAGGGGTCAGTAGCTGCAATCTCTGAGCAAAAGCAGAGACTGAACTCGGACTCACCGAATGTGGGCATTAACTGGAAAGACTTTTGAAGTCTGCGAAGGCAGCCCCCCGAACATCTCATCTTGTACGGAGAGAGAGGTAGAAGGTTCTTCAACCTGCATAGTTTGCCTGACCGCACCCAGCAGTTCATCAATATCGTTGGAAGAGAATAGATACTTTTTCCCCTTTTGAGGAGGGTCTCTACATACTTCCTCCTCTTCCTCTATATCAGATTCTGATGGACTGTCCTCAGACGATGAATCTGACTCTCTCTGCCTCTTCCTAGACCTGGGAGGATCCTGGAACTCAGGCTGGATCGGCTGGGAGGCGGATATGTTAGATATAGAAGCCTGCACTTCTTCTCTAACCATAGCTCTCATGCTTGTTAATAGAGAGGCCTGTTCCTCTCCTACAATACGAGCGGTGCAGGACTCGCACAGAGGCTTCTGCCATGAGGCAACAAGTTTTGTAGCACATATTGGACATCTCTTAGTTCTGCCCGTCTTCTTATCCCCAGATGAAGGACGCCCCTGGAACAGACAAAGGGACCACTACTAGTACCTTTAATGGGCCTATAAGGAGCGCACCTCTAAGCGGGACTCACATGCGTCAGGGAATCCTGTTTCCCCGGAGCTTCTACGCTGACAGCCGGTATAGCACCTGGGTCCATTACAGCTGCGGTGCCTAGCGCTATCTAGCCACTTACCTTAAATCCTTTTGCTTGTGTCCCAGTCCCCCTACAGGAGCGAAGAGGAAGACCGCCCCCTTGCTGCCGCCCTGACCCGGAAGTGATGCGGCAGCGGTGAACCGGAAGTTCAAAGCCCATTTACCGCCGAGGAACACATGGAGTCCAGCGTTCTCTCCAGCATTCTGCCGAACCTGCCTCTCCTTGCCGGACTATCTGCGAAGGGATCACCCTGCAGAGACCATGCGCAGGTATGCTTGGGGTAGTCATCCGAGGTCGAGAGCCCCCCCCCCAGGGGGAAGCGACCTCCTCGCCAGGAGCAGCGCTGCACTGGCGTCGCTGAGGGACCCGCTTAATTGGGTGTCGGCGATACAGAGATTCGGCCCGTGGGAAGGAAGAGGCTGAGCCCCCCCGATCCGCACGCTCTGTAGGGACAGCGATCTCTCGTCGTTCCTATCCACAGTGGGACAGGAAAAACACTGAAGGGTGGAAGGGGGAGGGTCCTTTTAAACTCTCGTGTTTCCTGTCCCACTGCGAATAAGAAGGACGTCCTCCATGGTGCTGTCAGGTGGTGACCTGGAAATAGATATTTAGCTGCGTGGGCAATCGGGTCCAGTTTGTCTGCTGAGGCCGCTGATAAAACACCCTGACTAAAGAGCTTTGCACAGGCAGACACAGACTTGGTTACCCATGTGGAAGCGAAGGCTGGACAGAGGCGCGAGCAGCTTCAAAGGTGAATTGGCAAGAGCCCCGATCTGTCTGTCAGTGGAGTCCTTGAAAGAGGAGCAATCAGGAATTGACAGGACAGTCTAACGGACAGGTGTGAAACTGGAAAGTCCATGGCTGGGGGTTCTGCCCATTTGCTGAGAAGATCGGGGCAGAAAGGATATAAGATATCCAACTGCCTTCTACCTGGGAAACACTTATCCCGGTGTTCCCACGGCTTTGTGAAAAGATTCCCTCAAACACCTTGTGATTGGAAAACAACCAGAGAGGGCGCTTTGACTTTTTGAATGAGACAGACTGATCTGGGGCAGGACACTGATCTGATTGACGGCAGAGATGAAGCTGTTGACCATATTGTGGAGTTTGATCCGTGTCAGAATCAGAATCTGACTTTGAATCAAGGTCGGACCACGGGGCTCCGTCAGGGAAGCAGGAGTGGGACACTTGAGGGAATTCTGAAGGACCTAGAAGGAGAAGGGGAACCAGATGAGGAACTAAGGTGTGTCCACTTCACTTATCCATGACCTGCCACACTCAGGGTGATGGATGGATGCCTGCAATTTATCCGGAGGATTAATCTTAGAACTGGTGGTGCCTGACAGGTTATATAGGACCTGCACCAGGTACTAGGATAACTTGGTTAGGTCAGTTACGGATTGAGAAATGGCGACAGCCCACTCTAGAAGTTGTGCCCTCATCCCGGGCTTGCATGGTGGTGGAAGGGGTGCAATCTGGGCAGAACGCAGAGGTCTGAACTGTTGGTCCCTTCTTTTAACAGAGGGCACAAATGTAGTGGATAATAGTGAGGGAGGCACGGGAGAGAGACTCCCTAAGTCTGGGCATATCTAGAGGCCTGGGGCTGCTGAAGAGAGCCAAGCCTAGAAAGAAAACAGCCTGTACAGAGCCTACCGGTTTTGGGAGCAGAATCTCCGTCTGAGTAGGTCGGTGTGCCTGTTGGAAAGAAGGATGGTCCTGGGGGGGGGGGGTGAGGGAGGGACCGCTTGTTGGCTGTGGCTGGAGCTGTAATATTACCGAGCCGACAACAAGGAAGCAGAAGGGCTTTGACCCGTCGCGCTGATAAGGCCCGCTCTGTGGGTAGACAAGTGCTCCCATAGGAGCGAGAACCCTAGCGCGCTGACTGGCTGGTGCACACGTGGGGAAGGGATTAACCGAGCGCTCCCATACGACGGACAGCGAGAGCATGAGCCCTCGCACGCTGATTGGCAGGCAAGCACGAGGATGGGTGTGTACAGGGGAAGCGGATGCCTGAGAAACCGGGGAGTAAATTTATCTCAGACATCGGCGAGTAGGAAAGAAAGTGTGATGTTAGAGGATAGAAGCTGGAGCATCCATAATCCCTGTAGATACCCCCGCGCCTGAATAGTAACTGTGGAGAAGGGAGGGACAGTACCTGTCGGGTCGAGGTCCCAACTCCCTCGTATCAATCCATCAGGCGCCCCCAGGTGAGGAGGGGGTGGTCACTGGAAAAGAACAGGGCGTCCTCCTTCCCACAGGGTTGTGGCCCCAAACGGTGCAGAAGACGGCGTCGACCCTCAGGAGGGAGAGCTACTGAGGAGTGACCACAGTCTTTCTCCAGGTACTGCTCCGAGGAGAGGGCTGGGGAACAGGCAAAAGGATTGGCTGACATAAGCCACCCTGGGACACGCTTGAAGTGTCGGCGAGTAAGGTATTGCCTCGCAGACCAGAGATGGTACGATGTGGATGGCACCACACTGTTTCCAGTGTCACATATTTGGGGAAAACCGAGTGTGAGAAATGACACCATGTTACCTTGAAGAACCTGAAAAAAAAGCAAAAAAGTTAGTAACACACAAACAAGGTGACCTAAGGAGAAAAAGATGGCTCTGGGATCAGATCTAGGTCTGCCTGCTACTGACATTAGGCTAAAGTGAGCTTTATGCCGATCAATGGGGTGTACCCTGCTGAGGAGCCAGTTTGTTTTTTTTGCCTAGTGTCAGCCTCCTACAGACGGCAGCATACACCCATGTTACCGGTGACCCCCAATGACGCAATAAAGAAAACAATTTTGCCGTTCTTGAATTTTTTCCCATTTACGGTGTTAATCTGGTTAACCGTTTCTATATTTTGATAGATCTGACTTTTCTAAATGCGGTGATACCACAGGAATATTTATTTTTTTATTTTTCAATGGGGGAGGAAGGTAATTTGAACTTTTATTTTAATTTTTTTCATATTTCTTGAACACTTTTTCCCTTTTCATTGAACTTGTTAGTCCCCTTAGTGTACTTGAAGCTATGATTTTCCGATCGCCTGTGCTATATGCAGGGATTCCACAGCATCGCTGTATATAGCAGAAAACACGATGTCCTTTGAAACCTGGTCACATGTAAAATTTAAGAGGAGCTCCATAATGACAAGCATGGGGATCATCTGCTGACCCCCTGCTATGACAATCCATCGGTGACCCGCGATGGCAGAGAGAATGAAACGCATGCATGCCGGGGCATGTTACATAGCGCTGTCAGAGAATGACAGCGAGAGTTAACAGGTTAATAATCATGGGCAGAGCATCGCAACACCCACAATTGTTAGCGGCAGGTCCTGCGTGAGCCTGCTCCATACACCCGCTTACGAATTGAGTTATACACGTACGGCGAATGTCGTGAAGGGGTTAAATCTAAAGAGAGAGAAAAATTGTCGCAAGATAGATTCATTTACAGGCTGAGCTGTTTCCAGCGTTGGAAGAAGTCCTGGGACGGCATCTCAGTAGCTTGGAAGAACTTGTTGGTGGTAATCGGCAGTTTCAGTGTGATGTTTTGTAGTGTTCCTCCATACCTAAAGATGATATGAAAAAAAATATGAAAATAAGTGGAGATTAGAAATGCTCTTAGGGTTGTGTGTCAAATAGCTTATTTTTCTGGAAGCAAAAACAATACAAATTTAAAGTTGTCAATTACCTAAACTTAATATTAATGAGAGGTGCATCGTCAAAGTCCGTTAAGCACTCAATGTTCAGCACTTGCTGAACTTGTGCCCCTCCTTCCACCATGGGGTCGACCGGCTTGGTCTGAATATTGAGCTGTATTGCTGAATGTTAAGGATGGTGAAACTATTAATGGAAACAACTAATAACTAATGCACAATTATTATTTATAAACTCTTAAGGCAGCACTCCGGGATTGCTTATTTGGCCGTAAATGGTAATAACACAGAAGTCCTGGAGTATGCCTTGTGTATACCCGATTTAGTTGATGTGCTATTTCCAAGTTGTCTGCCAACATGATTTATTCCTCTGCTCTGATATTGTTGGAGGCTTATCAAAACTGCACTTGGTTTGTGCTCAGAAAAGAAGACAGTGACATCAAACTATTTGTCCCTTACTTTGCAGTGTCTCTAAAGTCAGGCTGCCTCCTGCTTGTAATAGGTTTCTCAGCCAGCTTTCAAGCAGGAGACAGGAGAGACCAAGTAAAGCTGAATCTCATAGGCTACTCATCAGAAGATTGCTCACCTGGCATTGATAATTGTTGTGAATCCGCTTAGTTATATATCTGAAGCTAATCGTTTATCACTACTTATATAACTGTCTCTGTAGTTGACAAGAGAGGTGGAGTCCGTGTGGTGTCCAAGAGCTGCCAGGAGTAGAGAAACAACAATTGACAGGACTCCCGTCTGGCATGCTGCCGTTGACTTGATAGAAAATACTCAAAAAGGATTAAAGGTTAATAAGTGCACTCATAACTATATTATTAGGGATGATAATCATGCACAGACCAGTGCATAAAGGATATGACTCTGCAGGTCACCTGGATACGACACGGTGGGTGTAAAGCTCTGGAACTGCACCGAGGTTTTGTTACCATAAAACAAATACATGCGACCTACAGCAGAAGAAAAAGACGTTAAACATACAGCTACAACAGCAAAAGCAGGAGGCAATAGCGCCATTTTATTGGCAAGCCATATTGTGGGCCATCATTGCTACTTACCCAAGTTCTGGCGGAATTCAGACTTCACACCGATCTGCAGAAGCTGGTTCTCAAACAGGACACCGTTATTCTTGCACACGAACCTAAAAACCACAAAAGCAAGGAAAGGTTTCATTATGGGCTCTGCAGTAAGCCACGCTCTGGGAGAACCCGGCAGGATGAAACATACGGCCAAATCAAACACATGCGAGAAACGCCACCATCTAGAGCATCACACGTAGAACAGCAGACAGTGCAAAAAAAAAAAAAAGTGGCGAAAATGGTTGGAACACCTCGCTGTACAGAAATATTGCTGACCAAGCAGAAATTTTAAGGAGTATTCCTATCTCCAAGATCCTATCCCACTAATATAATGTTAGCAAATATCTCCAGTTACAAATGTAGTATAGTTCTTCTGATTTGCTATGTTGCCTGCCCCACGTGTAGGGCATGCAGTAGCTCAGGTATCCATGGTGACGACCACTCAGTGACAGTTAGTGCAATGCCCTGCACATGGAGCAATTGACATCGCTAATCAGAAGAACTATACTACCTTTCTAATTGGAGATATTTACTAATATTATAACACCTACTACATACTGGGATAGGACTTGGAGATTACTATGATGAATAACTGGTGTGACAAATATAGTCGTTCACACCCGGCTGTTAGCTTTCCGTTCGCATAGATGAAGCCAGTGACCAACAGATGCAAGATGGTGACTGGCGGTCACGTGGTTTACCCAAGCGACATCCTCTTCTCGATATACTACCCTGTTCTGCTATTAGGTGAGGCATCCCCATTCTTCAGACAAGCATGTCCTGTCAATATCCCATAAAAGTAATTTAAAGGGAAACCCACCGTACAATATAGTTGCACTATTCCCACCGCCAGTAGAAGGCACAGGAGAGTGTGCAGGTAAATGGAAAGCAGAAAGTTTGTGCACCCCTGCATACTATCAGACAAGAGCTTAGCTCGCAGTGCTCCTTCCCGAATATCTTGCCTCCAACGTGTGGTTTCTCGATACCTTTTTGCACAAAGTTGTGTTGCATGCAGCCTGTACGGACACATTAGCCTGTACGGACACATTAGCCTGTACGGACACATTAGCCTGTACGGACACATTAGCCTGTACGGACACATTAGCCTGTACGGACACATTAGCCTGTACGGACACATTAGCCTGTACGGACACATTAGCCTGTACGGACACGTTAGCCTGTACGGACACGTTATCCTGTACGGACACGTTATACAGAACGGCACGGCAGAAGTAAAGCGCCAGACCTATGTCCAGAGGCATCGAGCACACACGCAGGAGTACACATGCCTGTCTTACTTGTTTAGGAGCTCATCAGCCTCAGCGATAGGTAAAGCAGGATCCTCGGAAGCAGCAGAGCCAGAGCTGAAAGTTGAAGAGGAAGAAGCGGGAGGGAAAAAAAAAAAAAGAATGGGAAAGGCGAGGAGGAGGATGCAACCAAAAAGGAGAGAAAAAAAATTAAATGCATTTGTTAGGGAAAAGCGTTAGTCATTAATAGACCACAAAAATTAAATGGGTAAGGGGGCAACTGGAAGAGACCTTTACTCTAAACTGGTTGCACTGGGAAGGTAAGACACAAAAATATCACTTATTAATACAGAAACCTTAACATTCCGGAATGGTGCAAATCGATAGTCCAGACCCGGACCATGGTGCTCGCCCGGAATCTGTGGCCACTGATTAACCACCCTGGCATCACACCGCTACCATGATGTTGCACCAGGCCGGCTAATCGAAAGGAGATCCGCTGGAAGGTAGGAGGCGATTCGCAGGGTGACCGAGTCCTGAAAATCAACTCGCACCAACCAAACAAGGCTTAAAGGGGTTGTCCATTCCTCAACTTATCACCTATCCAGAGGATACATGACAAGTGTCTGATTGATGGGGACCACGCCATTCATGGGAGTAGTAGTCCGCACTTATTAAATTTCAATGATGCATTTATGAAAGAAAAAAAAAAAAATCTGCCCTTACTCTGGAGGCTGGGCGGCATCCGCCAACAAAGACGAGGGACTCTCAGACGCCGGCTCCAAGTCACTGTACACCATCCAATCACAGCAAGACAAGACACAGACAAGAAACAATCCCACCAGCAGCAAGACAGAGGGGGAAACACAAAGACCAAGGAAAAAGAAGACAGGAAACGGACATGCAATTAGACAGTGGATGGACAGGGCGGCAGCATACACACAGCAATGTAAGCGGGAGACGGGATCGGGGAAGATCCATACACATGGGGTCCGCGAGCAGACAACGCAGCGCCGCGTTACAGCACAAAGCCGTACCACCGAGAACAGTCACATCTTGTATTTGAGGATATTTTCTTCGACCTCTTTTTGCATTGAATGTAAAAAAGTTGACAAGGAATTTGTCAGGTTTTTGCCACCTAATATCAGAGCAGCATATTGTAGAGACAGAGGCATTGATGCCAGCGATGTGTCACTTACTGGGCTGCTTGCTGTCATGTTGATGTGTTTTCTCTGCTGAAGATCATTTCTAGAGGACTAGTAAACCTGCTGTCATGTAGTCCAACCACCCCTCACCCCACTCATTTGCCGCTTGCTGGTTATACAAAGTTCCGCAGTAGAGAAAGCAGTGATGACCGCATGCAATCCAATAAGCTACATCACTGGAATCAGGGTCTTAGCCCCTACATCATGCTGCGCTCAGAATAAGTGGCAAAAACCTTGTGACAAATCTGCTTTAATAAGGATGACTATCCTTAAAAGGGCTGTACAAAGTTTGAAAGTTATCCCCTCTCCATGGCATGGGCGATAACTATCTGATCGCTGGGGGTCCTCTCCAGCACTTCTGATAACTAGACGTGAGGGCAGCGGTTGATCGTCTATCTCCACTCCATTCATTCTTAGTGTGCCAAAGGCCAGCAGAATGCTGCGCTCGGCTATCTCTGGCGGTCCCATACTGAGTAACTGGATAACTTATGTGTTGCCTCCTCTATAATATCAGATTGATGGGGGTCTTTCAACCAGTACCCACAATCGATGTGTTATGGTCTCCTGCTTACTACTAGGCACGGCTTCATACATTTTGTAGTGGCCGAGCTGCTCAATCTCATTAAAGAGCACCGAAACCACAGTACAGCTGTGAAAAATAGTACCACATTGGTAGGCAATGAAAAGTCATCACTGTGACCCCTTTAATCTGATCATTTTTGCAGTAAAACCATGACTTATTAAACACTGACAATCATCAATATTTAAGTCCTGGAAAAACTCCAAAATGTAGAAAAAAAACTCCCAGAAAAGCACAATTATAGTACGTTTCCAAAAACTACAAGCAAGCATCCATACCTGAGAAAGTTATCTTCAGTCCCCGGAGCTAGCGACGAAGCGGCAGATGGCGAATCTGAAAACACATCCACCAGGAGGCTGCCGGCGTTCGGTGCCGCAGATCCCGTAACAGGGGCGGTCCGCAGATTCAGGAGATCCGCAGAGGGGGAAGGAGTAGACTGTAAAAAGAAAGACGGCACCAGATATAGAAGATGGTGCTAGGAATCGTGTAAAAACGGCGTCTCTATGCACTAGATGTCCTAATACGCAGCCTCGTACCGCAGTGCTCGGCGTTGCTTCCACTCCACCATTTATTTCAGAGTTTTGATCCTTTTTCCCTTCTTCTAACTCGTTGACGGCACCAGGTCCCTTCTTCTTCTTAAGTTTGGCCAGGATCGAGGACTCTCTTTCTGGGAAAGGAGGCATCTCTTCCAGAACTGTGGCCTATAAAAAGGGGCAAAAAAAATTAAAATAAAATTGGGAATTGCAGTAAGTTACCATAAGACATATGATAATTATGAGCCTCCGCGGTGTTCACTAACCCCCTCCTTACCAGGACATCCGTGCTTGCAATGGAGCTGAGCTTCAGGTACTCTACTGCCCTCTGCTGGAGCTCCACGTCCGCGTTTCGGATCTGACTGTCGGAGCGCAGCACGTCTTGAATCGTGGGTTTGGTTTCCGGGAAGAGGTTGATGAATTTAATGTAGGTGGAGAGTAGAAGGGCTCGGGTCGACACGCTGCACAGGTGGAACTTGGAGTGCAAGAGGTTAAACTGCACCAAAGGACTACGTAGAGAAACATAAGCAAGGCATTCTTTTCAGCATGGCGATCATCATATTGGCTTGCCCAATTATCTGTCCACACTATACATCACCGGACCATAAATCTGATGGTCTCTCGACTTGTGACTTTATAGGTTTTTAATAGGGAGTGTTGTAAACAGAGAGGTGACCTCTACTGAGGCTGGAATATTTAGGAGAAAAATTATTACCTTGACCTAGGATCTCCAGCGATGAGGTTTCCAAATTCTCCAAGGATGTAGCCCCCGACTTTAACCATGTTCTCATGACACGCTGGGGCCTGTAGAGCCTGAAAATTTACAAATCAGATACTTGACACACAACTCCGAAAATAAATAAATAAAACAATGCACAATAAAACATTTTCTATGAACTTCCCCAAATCTAAAAAGCAGATTATATTCCCCACAACAAAAAAAAAAAAAAAATCTTACCTCGAACACAGTTTTGGCGGCATAGCCCTGCACGTCATCCCGGTTTATGACAATCTGGATGACGCGGTACCAGACCTCTTCGCTGACATAATCCCCGGCAATGCGGATCAGGTTCAGAATAGTGTCCACGTACCAGCTGTAATCCACGGCATACTTCTCAGCCAGGATGGCGACTTTCAACACCTAAATTTGGAGAAAGTGAACGACTGTTTGTGCAGAGCAAAAGGCAACTTGTTCCGTAACAGATGATCTAAAAAGCGTGTAGTCCCACGTTCAGTATCATCCTTTAGTGAGACAACGATTCATTTATGACCAGAACGGTCCAATGATTGAAAATCTTCAAAAACATACATAAACTAGCCACAGTAGCACAAGTTGGCCAAAGAAATACACACCGAATGTTACCCCCAAACCATAAAGGAAAATGCCACTTACAATTTCCTCCCGGATTGAATAATCTGCCGTTTCCAGGTAGCTCAGCATTTCAGACACGATCTGCTTAGCATTTGTACGGTCGCACATGGCGTAGAGGAGGTCTGCGGCTCGCTGCCGGACGCTGACGTCTCTCTCCGTCTGTAATCAGTAAGCGGGACATATAGAAAGTGAATAACACCTAAGTGTCAGACAATTTTTACAATTCCGACCCCTGTCACTTTATGAGGTTATAACTCTGGAAACCCTTTAACGGATCCCGCTGATTCTGACATTGTTTTTTCGTGACATATTGTACTTCATGTTAGTGGTAACATTTCTTCGATATTACTTGCGATTATTTATGAAAAAAAATTAAAATTTTGAAAATGTCGCAATTTTCCAACTTTGAATTTTTATGCCCTTAAATCACAGAGATACAATATGTCACACAAAATACTTAATAAGTAACATTTCCCACATGTCTACTTTACATCAGAACAATTTTGGAACCAAAACTTTTTTTGTTAGGGAGTTATGAGGGTTAAAAGTTGACCAGCGATTTCTCGTTTTTACAACACCGTTTTTTTTTTTTAGGGACCACACCTCATTTGAAGTCATTTTGAGGGGTCTATATGATAGAAAATACCCAAGTGTGACACCATTCTAAAAACTGCACCTCTCAAGGTGCTCAAAACCACATTCAAGAAGTTTATTAACCCTTCTGGTGTTTCACAGAAATTTTTGGAATGTTTAAAAAAAAATAAAAAATGAACATTTAACAAAAAATTTACTTCTGATCCAATTTGTTTTATTTTACCAAGGATAAAAGGAGAAATTGGACCCCAAAAGCTGTTGTACAATTTGTCCTGAGTACGTCCATACCCCATATGTGAGGGTAAATTACTGTTTGGGCGCATGGCAGAGCTCGGAAGGGAAGAAGCGCAGTTTGACTTTTCAATGCAAAATTGGCTGGAATTAAGATGGGACACCATGTTGCGTTTGGAGAGCCCCTGATGTGCCTAAACATTGAAAGCCCCCCACAAGTGACACCATTTTGGGAAGTAGACCCTCTAAGGAACTTATCTAGATATGTGGTGAGCACTTTGAACGCCCAAGTGCTTCACAGAAGTTTATAATGTAGAGCCGTAAAAATAAAAAAAATCCTTTTTTTTTTTTTCTTCACAAAAATGATTTTTCGCCCCCAATTTTGTATTTTCCCAAGGGTATCTGGAGAAATTGGACCCCAAAAGTTGTTGTCCAATTTGTCCTGAGTACGCTGATACCCCATATGTGGGAGAAAACTGTTTGGGTGCATGGCAGAGCTTGGAAGGGAAGAAGTGGCATTTTGGAATGCAGACTTTGATGGAATGGTCTGTGGGCGTCACGTTGCGTTTGCAGAGCACCTAATGTGCCTAAACAGTAGAAACCCCTCATAAGTGACCCCAATTGGAAACTAGACCCCCCCAAGGAACTTTTCTAGATGTGTGGTGAACATTTTGAACCCCAAAGTGCTTCACAGAAGTTTATAACACAGAGCCGTGAAAATAAAAAAATCCTTTTTTTCCTCCACAAAAATGATTTTTTAGCCCCCAGTTTTGTATTTTACCAAGGGTAACAGGAAAAAATTGTACCCCAAAAGTTATTGTCCAATTTGTCCTGAGTACGCCGATACCCCATATGTGGGGGTAAAGCACTGTTTGGGCGCATGGCAGAGCTCGGAAGGGACGGAGCAGAGTTTTACTTTTTCAACGCAGAAGTGTATGGATTGAGATCGGACGTCATGTTGCGTTTGCAGAGCCACTAGTGTGCCTAAACAGTGGAAACCCCCCAGTTCTATCTCCAACCCTAACCCCAACACACCCCTAATCCCAATCCTAACCCCAACACACCCCTAACCACACCCCCAACCCTGGCCCCAACCACAGCTCCAACCCCTAACCCTGGCCCCAACCACACCTCCAACCCCTAACCCTGAGCCCAACCACAGCCTCAACAGGAAAATGGAAATGAATACTTTTTTTTATTTTATTAATTTTTCCCTAAGGGGGTGATAATGGGGGGTTTGATTTACTATTTATAGCGGGTTTTTATAGCGGTTTTTATGATTGGCAGCCGTCACACACTAAAAGACGCTTTTTATTGCAAAAAATATTTTTTGCGTTACCACATTCCGAGAGCTATAATTTTTCCATATTTTGGTCCACAGAGTCATGTTAGGTCTTGTTTTTTGCGGGACGAGTTGACGTTTTTATCGGTGCCATTTTCGGGCACATGACATTTTTTGATCGCATGTTATTCCAATTTTTGTTAGGCAGAATGAACAAAACCAAGAAACTTGTGAATTTCTTTTTTGGGGGGGGGGGGGGGCGTTTATACCATTCCACATTTGGTAAAATGGATAAAGAAGTTTTATTCTTATTCTTCGCGTTAGTACGATTACAGCGATACCTCATTTATATCTTTTTTTAGTTTTGGCGCTTTTATACAATAAAAACTTATATAAAAAATTATTTTTGTATCGCTTTATTCTGATGGCTATAACCTTTTTCTTTTTTCGCTGATGATGCTGCATGGCGGCTCGTTTTTTGCGGGACAAGATGACGTTTTCGGCGGTACCATAGTTATTTGAATCCGTCTTTTTGATTGCGTGTTATTCCACTTTTTGTTCGGTGGTATGATAAACATTGTTTTTTGCCTAGTTTTTTTTTTATGGTGTTCACTGAAGGGGTTAACTAGTGGGACAGTTTTATAGGTCAGAGGTTAGGGACACAGCGATACTAAATATGTGTACTTTTATTGTTTGTTTTTTTATTTACATAAAGAAATTTATTTTTTGGAACTTTTTTTGTATTTATTTAGGGTTTGTTTTTTTTTTTTTTTTTTACACATGTAATTTTTTTTTTTTTTTACTTTTTTACTTTGTCCCAGTGTGGGACATTGTGTTATATTGACAGATAGCAGATCTGACACTTTGCAATGCATTGGCTCAGATCAGCGATCTGACAGGCACTGCAGGAGGCTTGCTGGAGCCTGCTCTGAGCAGGCGCTTGCAAGCCACCTCCCTGCAGGACCCGGAAGGACCCCCGTGGCCATCTTGGTTAAGTATCATGTTCAAATATAATGTTTACACACACACAAAAATATAAGTGAATATATATATATTTCTAAAACTAAACATGGGCAAAACAGAATTCATCATCTTTCCCCATTTCACTCGTCTCTCCCAACAGACCTATCCACTCTCCCCAGTCCCACAAGCTCGCTGCCTCGGGGTAATCCTTGACGCTGATCTCTCCTTCAAACCACATATCCAAGCCCTTTCCACTTCCTGCCGCCTTCAACTCAAAAATATTTCACGGATCCGTACATTCCTAAACCAAGAATCTGCAAAAACCCTAGTGCATGCCCTCATCATCTCCCGCCTCGACTACTGCAACCTCCTGCTCTGTGGCCTCCCCTCTAACACTCTCGCACCCCTCCAATCTATTCTAAACTCTGCTGCCCGACTAATCCACCTGTCCCCATCCCCCCCCCCCCCCCCCGCTATTCCCCGGCCTCTCCCCTCTGTCAATCCCTTCACTGGCTCCCCATTGCCCAGAGACTCCACTACAAAACCCTAACCATGACGTGCAAAGCCCTCCACAACCTGTCTCCTCCATACATCTGTGACCTCGTCTCCCGGTACTTTCCTACACGCAACCTCCGATCCTCACAAGATCTCCTTCTCTACTCCCCTCTTATCTCCTCTTCCCACAATCGCATACAAGATTTCTCTCGCGTATCACCCCTACTCTGGAACCCTCTACCACAACACATCAGACTCTCGCCTACCATCGAAACCTTCAAAAAGAGCCTGAAGACCCACCTCTTCCGACAAGCCTACAACCTGCAGTAACCACCGATCGACCAAACCGCTGCATGACCAGCTCTATCCTCACCGACTGTATTCTCACCCATCCCTTGTAGATTGTGAGCCCTCGCGGGCAGGGTCCTCATTCCTCCTGTACCAGTTATGACTTGTATTGTTCAAGATTATTGTACTTGTTTTTATTATGTATAACTCTCCCCACATGTAAATATAATAATATATATTTTATTTTTTTTCCAAGCCCGAGGTTTAGTAATGAACAGGTGTCAGCCAGATACCCTCATTAATAAAATGGTCAATAAAGAGTTAAAGACACGCACGAAATCTGCGTGAAATGCTGTATCTGTTTAATTTTCCAAAACTTTATAAGCGCATGTTCCCACGGTCAGTAAACGCTGCGGGAAGGACGCTGAATACATCCGCAGAGTCCAACCCGCAGCAGCCAGATGTTACAGCATAGTGGATGGGATTTGAAGAAATCCCATGTCCACTATGAGTGCACCAGCATCCGCGTCTTCCCTGCGGAGACAGACATGTGGCGTGTCTTTCCAGTCCGCAGCATATCTATTTATCAAGCAGAGACGCTCAGTTCCCGCAAGATAAACGTCCCGGTACAATGTATTGAGCGCAGTGATTCCGCATGGTTCAACGAACACATGTGGAATCACCTGCATTCAAAAGCCGGCAGCGCTTTGGACGGAGTGGACATGTGCTGCGTCCAAAGCGCTGCCGGTTCCTGACAGTGGGAATAAACCATAAAAACAAAAAATTTGTGTGGGCTCCCGCGTTATTTTCTTAACAAGCAGAGGGAAAGCCAACGGCTGATGTTAATATTCTGGGAAGGAGCCAATAGCCATAAAGGTTCCCAGGTTATTACTGCCAGCTCACAGATGTTTGTTTAGCCTTTACTGGTTTGTTTACAGGGAACCCCAGAAAATTTTTTACATTGGGTCCCCCTATAAAATCAAACCAGCAAAGGCTAGACAGACAGCTGCGGGCTGATAAAATAGCCTGGGAAGGGGCCATGGATATTGGCACCCTCACGAGCTATAAACATCAGCCGCCCAAGAAATGGCGCATCTTATAGATGGGTCAATTCTGGCACTTAGCCTCGCTCTTCCCACCTGCCCTGTAACGGTGGCAAGTGGGGTAATATTTGCGGGGTTGATGTCACCTTTGTATTGTAAGGTGACATCAAGACCACGGATTAGTAATGGAGAAGTGTCTCTACGACCTATCCATTACGACACCTATCCATTACTAATCCTATAGTTGTATGGTAAATAAAGACACAGCCAGAATAAAATCTTATATTAATCTTAATTAACCATACTCACAACATCGCCTAATCCTCGAATCTCTCAATCTCCTGCAACAAAAATAAAATAAACCAACACAAATACTCCCTGTCCGCCATAGTCCTAAATAACAAGTGTCCCACGACTATCTCCGATGTATAACAGTCACATCGGGAAATGTGACCGCTCTACACGGCTCCGGTGATGCACAGTTCCGGAGTTCATGCTCTCACTTACGGCACCGCTGTGTGAGAATTTTCTCATGCAGCGGTACCGTAAGTGACTGCACGAACTCTGGTGAACTCTCTCATGGCGGCGTAGCGATACACTGCGGGAGGATACCGCCTGTCAGTGTATCGCCGGAGCCGCGTAGCGCAGACTATCATGTCCAGAAGCCCTTGTGTGGAAGGAGCATGGGTCACTGGTATAAAGCCGAAATTCTCTGATTTGTACGTCACAAAGTGATAAAACCTGGCCTACCCGGTAGTTGTTAAGACCTACGAACGAGGCAACGTTCAGGATCCATCCAAAGAGATCCAGGGGATCTAGATTTATGTGGAGGCTGGACAAGCTGTCCCTCCTTAGTTGGGGCCTTCACTAAGGGTACGTTCACATTTGCGGTTTGCGCCGCAGCGTCGCCGCCGCAACAAAACGCATGCGTCGTGCGGCCCTATCTTTAACATTGGGGCCGCATGTGCATGCGTTGTGTTTTGTTGCGTTTTACGCCGCATGCGGCGTTAGGGCGCACCTGCCTGGGCGCGTCAAACGCAACATGTTGCATTTTTCGGGCGGCGCCGACCTTTTCAAAAACGCATGCGTCGTGCGGCCCTATCTTTTAACATTGGCGCCGCATGGGCCGCATGTGCATGCGTTTTGCTGCGTTTTTGTTTGCGTTGTGCGTTGCGGCGACGACGCTGCGGCGCACAACGCAAATGTGAACTTAGACTAAGGGATCCTTTAAATAGAGGCTGACCACTAACTCCCCCGGCCATGAGAGATGAAGCCCGGCAAGCTGTAGTCAACCCAATTGGAAGAGCTACAAACTGCAAATGAGGAGGAAACACTACATTAACGTGAAGGAACTTCTGATGGGTCCTTGCAATGGGGGAACGTTCACTGATGACAGAAGTCAACCTTGTTGTAGGATGCACCAGCAAAAAAAGGCAGTGAATTCATGCAAAATCAACACAAACTAATACAGAGCTGTTCTTCTGTGGGGCCATGACAATGTTGTAACAGAATCCAAACAGATGCAAATGACTTGAAAGAAAGACATATGAGGCTGGGGCTCGAGGCAAAGGAAAAAAGAAACCTACCATAATTCAGAGATGAAAATATGATTTAACACCAAATCCCCGACAGTGTAAATAAAATAAGGGAAGGGGGGCAAATGTCAGCAGTTCTCCCTACTGTTAAAATGTTGATAATATCAAAACGTTTTCTTTTACATCATTTTTCAACTACTAAACCTTTCTTAAAAATTAAAAACATGAACGCTTTGCATTTTTTTTCAATTGCAGAAAAAGAAAATTTGGGACGACAGTCCCTTTAAAGGGGTATTCCCGTTTCCAAGATCCTATCGCAATATGTAGTAGGTCTAATAACAATAATATTAGCACATACTTCCAATTAGAAATGTAGAATAGTTCTTCTGATTCGCTAAGTCACTTACCCCATATGCAGAGCAATGCAGTAGCTTAGGTATCCGTGGCTATGTCCACTAACCACTGACTGTCACTGAGTGGTCGTAACATTGATACCTAAGCTACTGCAATGCCCTGTACATGGAGTAAGTGACATAGCGAATCAAAAGAACTATACTACATTTCTAATTGGAGGCATTTGCTAATAAATAATAATAATAATATTACTACACCTACTATATATTGGGATAGGATCTTGGAGATGGGAATACCCTTTCAAGTCTTGAATACATGCTACATTTTTACATAAAGTCTACAAAACAATACTTCTTATAATTGTTCGCTCACCTTCAGGGCATTAATGACCGTTTCGATGTGCGTCTTCACAGCTTCATGGGAGAATTCAGAGCTGGCCAGCGTGCACATGCTTTCCAGAGCTAAATAGCGCAGATTGGTCTCTCGGTGCTGTAGGAATTGACCCAGTTGGTTGCAGGCTCGGACCAAAAGGTTGGGTTCGCTGAAAGGAAGAAAAAAAAAAAAAAAAAATTATATATATATATATATATATATATATATATATATATATATATATATATATATATATATATATATATATATATATATATATATATATATATATATATATATATATATATATATATATATATACATACACACACACACACAGGTATAGATATTGTTAAATAGCTTAGTGGGCAAAAAAACAAGGTGTACAATGGGAATGATGTGAGTGAAGGAGACGTCAATTCACTCCTTTAAAGGGAAAACCTAACGTCACCATAGAAACCAAGATTATGTGAAATGGTACGAAGGACAAGTGTCCAAATTACAAAAATGTTGGGACGCTGAATGCAATGATTCAAAATCTCTTATGGTCATATTTCATTCACAGCAGGACAGAGAACACAAATCAGAAGGTGAATGTTGGAACATTTTTCCATTTAATTTGAAATAAATAAATAAATAACTCCTTTAGAAAGTATCAGCAGTAACAAATCCAAAAAAAAGTTGTGCCAGGGCAGTGTCCACCATTGTGTAGCACCCCTTTTGTTAACATTCTGTTAACATCTGGGAAGTGACAATTGCTGGAGTTTCCTGAGAGGAATGTTGTCCCATTTTTGTCTGATGTAGGAGTCTCCCCTCGATAACAAGCTGGATGGCCCCTCTCCCCTCGATAACAAGCTGGATGGCCCCTCTCCCCTCGATAACAAGCTGGATGGCCCCTCTCCCCTCGATAACAAGCTGGATGGCCCCTCTCCCCTCGATAACAAGCTGGATGGCCCCTCTCCCCTCGATAAGCTGGATGGCCCCTCTCCCCTCGATAACAAGCTGGATGGCCCCTCTCCCCTCGATAACAAGCTGGATGGCCCCTCTCCCCTCGATAACAAGCTGGATGGCCCCTCTCCCCTCGATAACAAGCTGGATGGCCCCTCTCCCCTCGATAACAAGCTGGATGGCCACTCTCCCCTCGATAACAAGCTGGATGGCCACTCTCCCCTCGATAACAAGCTGGATGGCCACTCTCCCCTCGATAACAAGCTGGATGGCCACTCTCCCCTCGATAACAAGCTGGATGGCCACTCTCCCCTCGATAACAAGCTGGATGGCCACTCTCCCCTCGATAACAAGCTGGATGGCCACTCTCCCCTCGATAACAAGCTGGATGGCCACTCTCCCCTCGATAACAAGCTGGATGGCCCCTCTCCCCTCGATAACAAGCTGGATGGCCACTCTCCCCTCGATAACAAGCTGGATGGCCACTCTCCCCTCGATAACAAGCTGGATGGCCACTCTCCCCTCGATAACAAGCTGGATGGCCACTCTCCCCTCGATAACAAGCTGGATGGCCACTCTCCCCTCGATAACAAGCTGGATGGCCACTCTCCCCTCGATAACAAGCTGGATGGCCACTCTCCCCTCGATAACAAGCTGGATGGCCCCTCTCCCCTCGATAACAAGCTGGATGGCCCCTCTCCCCTCGATAAGCTGGATGGCCCCTCTCCCCTCGATAAGCTGGATGGCCACTCTCCCCTCGATAAGCTGGATGGCCACTCTCCCCTCGATAAGCTGGATGGCCCCTCTCTCCTCGATAAGCTGGATGGCCCCTCTCTCCTCGATAAGCTGGATGGCCCCTCTCTCCTCGATAAGCTGGATGGCCCCTCTCTCCTCGATAAGCTGGATGGCCCCTCTCTCCTCGATAAGCTGGATGGCCCCTCTCTCCTCGATAAGCTGGATGGCCCCTCTCTCATCGATAAGCTGGATGGCCCCTCTCTCATCGATAAGCTGGATGGCCCCTCTCTCATCGATAAGCTGGATGGCCCCTCTCTCCTCGATAAGCTGGATGGCCCCTCTCTCCTCGATAAGCTGGATGGCCCCTCTCTCCTCGATAAGCTGGATGGCCCCCCTCTCCTCGATAAGCTGGATGGGCCCCTCTCTCGATAAGCTGGATGGCCCCTCTCTCGATAAGCTGGATGGCCCCTCTCTCCTTGATAAGCTGGATGGCCCCTCTCTCCTTGATAAGCTGGATGGCCCCTCTCTCCTTGATAAGCTGGATGGCCCCTCTCTCCTTGATAAGCTGGATGGCCCCTCTCTCCTTGATAAGCTGGATGGCCCCTCTCTCCTTGATAAGCTGGATGGCCCCTCTCTCCTTGATAAACTGGATGGCCCCTCTCTCCTTGATAAGCTGGATGGCCCCTCTCTCCTTGATAAGCTGGATGGCCCCTCTCTCCTTGATAAGCTGGATGGCCCCTCTCCTCGACAACCAAAGCTGTTGAGTCAGAAAGCCAAACCTCCGACTCCTCAATTTTCCCAACTACCGACTCCACAAGTCTGTCTCTGCAGCACTGCCTTAATACTGAGAATGTACATAAAGTGCAGCACAGATTCAATTCAACTAAAAGCCGAGAATCTTTACATCAGGAATAGAACAGACATTTATAGTACATAAATAGTTATAGTTTCATAACATTCCAAAATTCTTAATAAAAAAAATTGACAAAACATTCTGCATTGTATTATGGTACCCAATTTATTATATTTTAGGTGTTGGAGTCGGTCCACTTTATACCGACTCCCCCAAAATGGACTCTAGAATCCAAAGCCCTGTCGATAACAAGCTGGATGGTCCCTCTCCTTGAGACTCCAGGACACATCATCTGTGGCTTCCATAAACAATTTCATGTTTTGGTTCTTCTGACCACAAAACTGTTGTCCATTTTGCCTCAATACGTTATTTGACCCAGAAAAGACAGCAGGGTTTTTGGACTGTGTCGATAACTGATTTCTTCTTTTCAACTCTAGACTGTAACTTGCATTTGAGGATCACACAGCGAACTGTTCACAAACAATGATTTCTGGAAGGATTCCTGAGCACATGCAATGATTTTCACAATTGAATCCTTCCTGTTTTTAAATGAAGGTCCTGTACATCATGAGCATCCAATACTGACCATTGACCTTGTCACTTGTGTATTTCTATTTCTCCGAATATTTTTTTGATATTATGTACTGTAGATGGTGAAAGATCAGTCTTTACAATATTACGTTGAAGATTATTTTTAAAAGTGTTTCGCAATAATTAGATGCAGTTATTCACAGATTGGGGAACATCTGACCATCTTTGCTTCTGAGAGACTCTGCCTTTCTAACATGCCCTTTTACACAGTTATCACCCTTCAGCTGTTTCTCATTAGTACCACTTTTACAGCCTGTTAACCCTATCCGAGCTTTTTTTGAGATGCGTTGCTGCCATCAATTAACAGGCAATCCCCGCATGTGTTGTAGCCGTCGAAGAGCCGCAAGACATAGCAGCAGGGACTCGAACATAGTTTTTAAGTACGCCAAAGACACTCGGTTAGCACGTTTGCTCATCACTGAAAGTGACTATGTTCAACTTCTGATCTGTGTTCTTGTGTGAATAAAATATAACCATAAGGTTTTGTTCACACATTAGTATTTGTATGCCAAAACCAGGAGTGTCTCAAAAACTAAGGACAGGTGTCAAGCTTACAAATGTAGTTTTTCTCTGTAAGTTCAACTCCTGGTTTTGTTCATACAAACACAGATACACAATACTTACCAAATACTGAGTAAGGGGTTTTCAAATCATTGCATTCTTGATGGTTCCACATTTTCTACAGCATCCCTTAATTGACAGACTTGTTAATATTCAGGAGGATTAACAGTCAAAAATGATGCTATATTATAGCATACGAGGAGAGGTAATTTGTCCTTTTTACTGTGTCTAAATTATACAGTATATATGTACAGTGAGTTGCAAACTTCTTGATCATGTTGGCACACCGTAGACAAAGGAACATTAAAATCTCTGGAGGTGGGCCTGTAACTGAGATCGTTGATATTTTTCAACAATTTTGGTTCTCAAGTTCTCTTCTCCATGCTTAATGTGGCACACACTGACACACAACACAAAGATTGAGTAAACTTACCTGGTCTTAGGTGTGATTTTCATATTGCACAAAAAAAAAAAAAGAAGAGGAAAAAAAAAAAAGGCAAATTGGACATTTCACACACAACCCCCAAAATGGGTAGGACAAGATTGTTGACACCTTTACAAAATTGTGGGTAAACAACTTTGTTTCAAGCATATGATGCTTGTTCTAACTCACCTGTGTCCACTGACAGGTGCCACACACACCTGTTACTTGCCACAGGTGAGTTAGAACAAGCATCACATGCTTGAAACAAAGTTGTTTACCCACAATTTTGGAAAGGTGTCAGCAATTTTGTTCTACCCATTTTTGGGGTTGTGTGTGAGATCATGTCAATATTGCCTTTTTCTCTGTTTTGTTTTGTGCTGTTAGAAATACACTCAAGGGAAATAAACATGTGTAGAACAAACCATTTTCTGGAACAATTTAAAGTGTGCCAACACCTCAAGTCATGACTATGTATTGACAAGAAACAGCATTGTATACACCTACCTGTCATAATGAATAATAAGGCTAATGGCCTCAAAAAGTATGGCATTCTTTGCATTGGAGTGCTGCACTTTCTTGGACTTCGGGGGCTCCTGGGCTTTGTTTAGGATGGTCTCCAGGCATTCAACAAGTCGTCCTTTCACAGCCGCATCCTCTGATAACACATGTACATAATAAGTTGGAGTGTAAAAGTGACAACAAATTAAATGAAGACTTCCTTTCAGAGAACTCCATAACTCTGCAGCGTGCACATGAATTTCTGCAGGCTCACAGCACACGTGGCCAATTATTCCCCTTCCTCAGGGGACACACAATTTGTTTTTCTGACTCCAAGAGGCAACTTGTAAAAGACTATGCTAAGAACCGTTTCATTGGGACACCGAGAAAAATAAAAAAAAAGCTCTTTATTACCAGGTGGAGGGTAACACTGAAGAAGGCGCAGCAGCTTTACAGACAGCCATGGCGCAGGGACAAAGTAGTAGGTGTAATCCTGCAGGTCGGTTGAGGCTGAAGATACAATCTGTGTAAAGATGTGAAAAACACATTCTGATCAGATCGGATTTAAACAGAACTTGCATTATTTTATTATAAAATGTATACATCTATCAGTTGGATTGCAGCACGGTTATTTTTCTGTGAATCTGGCAGGTATCCTATGCCATACTGTCTGTGGACAGCACTCAAAGAAAAAGTCCGGCTTCCCCGGTCACAGACTGAAAGCTCTTCATGTATGAAGTTGTAGACATGTAGAGTGGTCAATGCATGAAGAAGCGGGACTCGCAAGCTCCGTGGGTGGAGGAAGCAGGACCCGCAGGCTCTACACCAGTGGGTGGAGGAAGCAGGACTCGCAGGCTCCTGAGGAAGCAGCGGCGAAACGCGCGTTGGGGTACCTGAGCTGTGGCATCTGGCATCCGATGGGTAAGATGGGCCGGTGTTTTTTTTGTTTGTTTTTTACATGCACTATCTGCACCTTACTTGTAGCCTTGTGGCTTATTATACAGACAAGCTCTGCATGGCCTCTACCCAGCTTCACAGGTTCATTTCTTGAGGTTCCCCCCTTTTATGCACGTATATGTGTGGGTACTGGGAATGCTCGAATGTTATGGATACCCTGCCATGCCAGATTTTTTGCATCATCCGCTATTAGACCTGTCCAATAGTTGTGGTATCAATTTTGTATACGTTATGTGATTTTTTCATACATTTGTGTGCCTTGTCTTTGCTATATAATTAATAAAGAGTGTTATATTTTTACAGTTATTTGCTTAGGCATTCATTACTTTATCCTTACTAACCATTATTGGGGAATTTAAAAACTCCATGTTTTTTTTTCGTATGTTCTTTATTGCTGTTTAGGAGTGTTCCGGTTTAACATGGTCCTTTATGATCAGTTCTGGTATGTTATTATAACCAGTGGGTGGAGGAAGCAGGACTCGCAGGCTCTACACCAGTGGGTGGAGGAAGCAGGACTCGCAGGCTCTACACCAGTGGGTGGAGGAAGCAGGACTCGCAGGCTCTACACCAGTGGGTGGAGGAAGCAGGAACTCGCAGGCTCTACACCAGTGGGTGGAGGAAGCAGGAACTCGCAGGCTCTACACCAGTGGGTGGAGGAAGCAGGACTCGCAGGCTCTACACCAGTGGGTGGAGGAAGCAGGACTCGCAGGCTCTACACCAGTGGGTGGAGGAAGGACTCGCAGGCTCTACACCAGTGGGTGGAGGAAGGACTCGCAGGCTCTCTACACTAGAGGGCGGGGGAAGTAGGACTAGCAGGCTCTCTACACTAGAGGGCGGGGGAAGTAGGACTCGCAGGCTCTCTACACTAGAGGGCAGGGGAAGTAGGACTCGCAGGCTCTACACTAGAGGGCAGGGGAAGTAGGACTCGCAGGCTCCCTACACCAGTGGGCGGAGGAAGCCGGACTCGCAGGCTCTACACCAGTGGGCGGAGGAAGTAGGACTCGCAGGCTCTACACCAGTGGGCGGAGGAAGCAGGACTCGCAGGCTCTACACCAGTGGGCGGAGGAAGCAGGACTCGCAGGCTCTACACCAGTGGGCGGAGGAAGCAGGACTCGCAGGCTCTACACCCGTGGGCGGAGGAAGCAGGACTCGCAGGCTCTCTACACCAGTGGGCGGAGGAAGCAGGATTTTCAGGCTCCCTACACCAGTGGGAGGAGGGCTTGCAGGGTTTCTTTACAGGTGGGCATAAGAAACAGAACTCTCAAACTCGCTCACTGAGTGGGTGAAGCAGGACTAATATACTTCCTCTTTGGAAAGACAGGAATCATAGGCTGTCTCCCAGTTAGCGTGGGAAGCAGAAATCACAGGCTGTCTCACAATGGGTGGGGGGAGCAGGACTCGCAGGCTTGCTTTACCAGTGGGTGAGAGAAGCAGGACTCGTACGCTTTCTCTTTGGAAGACAGCATGACTCATAGGTTCTTAACAAGTTGACGACCGACGTAAGCAGAACTCACACGTTGAGCATTTTAGGCTATGTGCACACGTTCAGGAATTCATGCAGAAAATTCCTGAGAATTCCGGACATTTTCTGCATGAAATCCGCAAGAAAACCGTATGCGTTTTTGCCGCGATTTTGCCGCGTTTTTTTCCGGACACTTCCCAATGCATTTTGGAGGGGGAAATCCGCAAAAAAAAACGCAAAAAGATAGAGCATGTCCGGATTATGTGCGGTATGCGTTTTTTATGCGGAAAAAAACGCATCATGTGCACAAAACATGCGGAATTCATTCTAAATGATGGGATGCTTATTGTATGCGTTTTTTTTGCGGTTTTATAGCGTTTTTATCGGGGAAAAACGCGAAAAAACCGCAACGTGTGAACACAGCCTTAATGTTTTACCTTAAAAACCATTTTATAGAGTTCACAAAAAACCCTCATCGGAGACTTCTGTGTGTTCTGATCTTTAATGTAATGACGAGATGTACAGATAATGAAATGGGAGAACTGAAGAGGACACTGGTCTCATCAGAGAAACAGATCCTTCCATAATTGGAAATTTGATTAATCTGATGAGACCTTGCAGAGGAGGAGGGAGGGGAAGGGACGCTGTGACTTGACATCTATGCTTACCTCTACATTACACAGCAATCACGATGGAAGAGGGGGCGACCATGGCCCTGTGGAAATCCACCTACACAGATAATACGTACCCTACTAAGTCTAGAGACTGCTAGGGAGACGCACGTCTTGAAGTCATCGGGATTCTTCCGGCACAGGCAGGTAATGAGGCTTACAGCTGCGGTCACCACTCCCTGTTATAACAAAAGGGATCATCATAGGATATAGGGCTATATTCTGCTCACCATTGTAGGAAATGCATATAAAACCTAGCATTTGTCTAAATCCGTGTTCAATGGTTTAGTAATCCTACTCCGCACCGCAGCCCTTATCGTAAAAGGGCATCCGTGCACCATGAGCCAAACAGGATCCTGCAGAAACGGCCGGGCGGTGATATTTACTTATGAGAAGAAATAGTTATCAAATTAAACCATTCATCTCTGCCGTGACTCATAATATAACACAATCAGGTCCTTCCAGACCCTCGGCTATTTTTACCTGAGCGCACAAAACAAGTGGAAACATACATTTCCCTACCGGTCATATATGCAAAAAAAAAAAAATGGAAAAACCTAGGAAAAATAACTAACGAGGGGCAATTTTTAGTTTCTTAAAGGCGTACCATGTGTTGATCGTTAAGGAGATGAACGACCCGCGACGTCCATTCGCCCATTGGCACCAGGTCAGGTGAAGTCTTGTATAGTCTTAGCAGGCACAGGGCAGCACTCTGCTTCACGCTATCCATCGTGTCCCTGTAAGAAACAACAATGTTCGATGGAATAAAAAAAATAAATAAAAAACAAGTGTCCGGCCGCCTAAATGAGCTCAAATTAAATCTTACCCTGCAACGAGGATCCTGGGAATCTCGGATGCAAAGGCCTCTGCCATCTCCCTGCTGCCGACGTTGGCGATGCAGTGCAGGGCCAGGCACATGAAGGTGGGGTTTCGGCTGGCCAGGTCATTCTTGATGGCGTTGTTAATGAGACGAATGAGCTCACTGTTGGAATTCACCAAAACGGAGATAAAAAGATAACCCTAAAAAGCAAGGGAGAAAAATCTATCAGATGCATCCTTGGGAAAATACATTTTTTCTTAGGTCTACACTATTGGAATAAATCCCTGGAGGTCCTGCAGTTTTGCACCCTCAGGATATTGCATGACAGTGCACTTATAGGGAATCTGTCAGCAGGTTTTGTCATTTAATACGATAGCAGCATGATATAGAGGCAGAGACCCCGATTCCGGTGATATATCACTTACTAGGCTGCTTTTTGTAGTTTTGATAAAATCCCAGTTTTTTTCTGCTGTAGATGTAACAGTGCTCGAAATGCCGAGTTGTGTATAACTCCGCCCACACCACTGATTGGCAGCTTCTTGTGCACAGTCAGCAAACTGCCAATCAGAGGAGGGGGCGTGGTTACACAGATTAGCTGGACTGGCCTGAGCATCTCCTGCCGATAAAAACAGGATTTTTGGTTGCTTACCGTAAAATCTGTTTCTCGGAGCCTTCATTGGGGGACACAGGAACCATGGGTGTATGCTGCTGCCACTAGGAGGCTGACACTATGCAAATAAAAAAGTTGGCTCCTCCTCTGCAGTGTACACCCTACCGACTGGAAGAAAGATATTCAGTTAGTGAGAAAGCAGTAGGAGAAGCAACGTGTAAAAGAGAAAGAATAATAATATAATAAACTTTATCTACATAGCGCCAACAAAATCCACGGCGCTTCACAGATTAACAGATTCAAACACCCAAAGAGTGTTCAAAGAACTCAAATGTATACAGTAAACAGAGCTGTTCAACTTGGGAGGGAGCTGTGTCCCCCAATGAAGGCTCCGAGAAACAGATTTTACGGTAAGCAACCAAAAATCCTGTTTTCTCTATCGCCTTTCATTGGGGGACACAGGAACCATGGGACTTCCCAAAGCAGTCGCTGGGGTGGGAAAAAACAGACTTCCATCAGGTCCGAGGACTCACCACTGCCGCCTGCAGGATCCTTCTGCCCAGGCTGGAGTCCGCCGTAGTCCGGCGAAACGTGTGGATGGAAGATCAGGTTGCCGCTTAGCAAAGCCGTCGGCGAAAGCCCCATGACGTACCGCACTGGAAGCGCCGACTGCCCGGGTAGAGTGAGCCTTCATCTCAGGAGGGGGCCCTCTGTGCTTGACCCGGTAAGCTTCCAAAATTGCCGTTCTGATCGAGCAAGCAATCGTCGCCTTGGAAGCCAGCAGGCCTCTACGCACGCCATCAGGGATGGCGAAAAGAGAATCAATCTTTCGGAAAGCGGCCGTGCTAGCCAGGGAGATCCTCACTGCCCTGACGAGGTCCAGCCTGTTCAACGATCGCTCCAGAGGATGAGTCGGAGCTGGACAAAAGGAAGGTAGAACAATATCCTCGTTGAGGTGGAAAGATGAAAACCACCTCGAGAAAGGAAGGAAGGCGGAGGCCTGGGACCACCTTATCCTGGTGGAAAATCAAGAAAGGAGGTCGGCAGGAAATGGCCGCCAACTCAAAATCGCGGCGGATCCAAGAGATGGACCTGAGAAAAGCCACCTTCCGAGATAGAACTGACAGGGAACACTCCCTGAGAGGCTTAAAGGGGGGAACCCCTAAGAACAACCAACACAACCTTTAAATCCCATGAATCCACAGAGGCCCTGTACGGAGGGACAGCGTGGACTACTCCTTGAAGGAAGGTCTTAACCTGTGGCTGAGAAGATAAAGTCTTCTTAAAGGGAAGAAGAGCGCAGGAACCTGGCCCTTTAGGGAACTGAGAGCGATGCCCGAATCCAGTCCTGCCTGAAGGAAAACCAAATGGAAGGCAGGGAAAAAGGACAGAGGAAAAGCGGTTGGACTCGCATCAACGAAAGTAAGCCTTCCAGGTACGATAGTAGATCCTGGAAGAAGACGAAGGCTTCCTAGCCTGGATTATAGTGTGACTCATCCGGGCCGAAAGGCAGGACGCTCTTAAAACTGTGGAGTCCACAGCCACGCCGTTAAACTGAGCGACCGATAATTCGGGTGGCAGATCGGACCCTGAGACAGCAGATCGGGTCTGTTTGGAAGGCACCAGGGGTGTCCGCGAGAAGATTGACGATGTCTGCAAACCAAGACCTCCTGGGCCAATCCGGGACGATCAGAATGACCGGCACCCATCCCGCCTTGATCTTTTTCAACAGCTTGGAAAGCAAGGGAAGGGGTGGGAACAGATAGGGGAGCAGGAACTGCGACCAAGGAATGGCCAAAATGTCAACACCACTGCGAGAGAATCGCGGGACCTTGGGACGACCCGAGGGACCTTCCTGCTCAATCGGGACGCCGTGAGGACCACCTCTGGAGTCCCCCAACGAAGAACAATCCGATAAGAGACCTCCTGAAGTAAGGACCATTCCCCTGCCGCGAGGCCCTCGCGGCCAAGGAAGACGGCGGCCAAAATGTCCACGCCGGGGACCTGCACTGAGGATCTCACCAGGACCGTTGCCTCTGTCTAAAAGAGGATCCTGGAATCTCGGCCAAGGCCAGAGAACTCCGCGTCCACCCCTGGTGGTTGACATATGCCACTGCTGTATCATTGTCTGTCTGGATTCGAATTGGCAGGCTGGTGAGAATCCTTACTCAGTGAAGGAAAGACAGAAAGAAGATACGGAACTCGAGGACATTGATCGGCAGAGAGGACTCCTGTGCCGACCAACAACCATGAAAAGAACAGGTGACAAAGCCCCACGCCTCCGCCGAGAAGGCTGGCAACCGTCGTCACCACCTGCCAGGAAACTGGAAGGAAGGATATGATGTGATGGATCTGCTCTGGGATAAGAGCAGAGACCTCGGCCACCAGTGGAGGAACCGTTTGATCCCGGTAGAAAGACGGATCGGACGATGCAGGGAGAAGACAGACCTGTCCTCCTGTGATAGAATAGCCTGCTGAAGAAGTCTTGGATGAAACGGGCGAAGGGAAAAATTGCTTCCGATGTTGCAACCAACCTCCTTAGGACCTTTATGGTCCATCAGAAAGGAGGGGAGCCGAGAACCCTGGAGCAACAAGACGGAACTTCTTCCTGTTGACGAGCCACCGCAACGGCTAGAGTGTCGGGGAAGAGGGATAGACTTTCGGGAGCCTGAAACCGAAATTCCTGAGCCTCCATGGAAGTGATTACTGAACGAGGGAATATCATCCTGAAGTGTCTCAGACAAAACTTCCTGTTCAGCAATTTGAGATCCGGACTGGGACGAACCTTGTCGTCCTCTTTCAGTACAAATAGGTTCAAAGAGAAGCCTGTGAACCGTTCCTGTTCAGGGACGGGAATGTTACCCCGGATTTAAGGAGGAAAACAATGGCTGTAAAGAAACCCAGGACTAGAACGGAGTATCTTGGAGGTTGGGATTAGAGAAAACGATCCCAGGACCGTGAAATTAATCTATTTTGTCTCCAGAGGATACAAGTTCCCTGGCCCATGCGTTCTCTGTTGAGGAGACAAAGACGTCCCTGGGGAACAGGAGAATGGCTGCCCAGCCTAGGAAACGGGCTGGGGCCTAGTCGTGGGTCCTGCCTAGGTGGAATTTCCAGTCCTGGACCTGGAGAATCCACCTTAGGAGTAGCGGGAACGCCAGGAAGGAGTGAGTCGAAGAATACCTTCTTCTCTTAACGTGCCTGTGGCCTCTGCTGTTGCGAAAATGGGGTCAGATGCCGCGAAAACGACGAAAAAGAGGGCCGAAAGGACCAAAGTTGCCGCCTAAGAAGAGAACTGGTGCCACCAGTGGCGTTCTTGATAATTTAGTCCAGCTTGGAACCGAAAAGACGTGATGCTTGAAAAAGGCAGGCTCGTAAGGGACTTCTTGATGACCCTTGAGCCAAACAGAGCGAGTAATCTGGGTGGCAACTTTCGCCAGCCAGTCTGGTGGAGCTCCGGCTTGAATGCCCCAACGGAGTTGTTTAGCCCCTTCGGATAGACTTCAAAACCCAAATGGAAGCGAAAGCCGGGCATAGGGATGATGCGGCAGCTTCGAAAACCGAATTCGCGAAGGATTCCATGATCTCATCGATGGAATCTGTCAGATTCGCCCCACCGGACAGCGTGAGGACTGTGTTGGTGGCAAGTCTAGCAGTCGGCGGATCCACAGAGGGAGAGGTCGTTCTCTATCGCCTCTCGTTCCGGTTGGCGATGAGATCCGGAGGAAGGAAATATGAGACTCCAAGACGCTTGCCTCTTTGAGAACGTCTGGTCAAATTCTCTCTTTCTCTGGCCAGAAGCTCCTCGAGTCAGGATGAGGAGCGAATCCCTTGGGAGGTAGTTTAGACCGTCTAAACGAAACCGCCTGATCTGCAGGTTCCGTAGAGGGATCTTTGATGTCACAGGTCAGATTGGACGCTCCAATGAAGCTTTGAACCATATCCCTCATGCTATGATTTGGTTCAACTTCGACCCCAAATTATCCTCCGAGGCCTCGCCTGACTCCAGGGAGGGGATCAGGGGGAAGTCGACCACAGAGAAGGACCGTGGGGCGAGATGGACCGAGAAGAGAACTCAGACCGGCGTTCCCGTCTGGATCTTTCGCGGCCTGCATGGAAGACTCGGACTGAGCTTCTAGCGACCCGCTGGCTACTACGGAAGTCTGCAGGGGCAACTGATCGAGCACAGACACAAGGGTCTGGGACACCCGTGTGAGATCCGCTACTGATAGAGACAGAGGGGAGGCCCAGCCTGGGGAGGGGACTTCGCTCTGAGGCGGAGCAGCAGGGGAGTCTTAGGCGGTGAACATAATGTGGGTTGCTGCGGGCCTGCCTGAGGGAAGCTTGGGGTTACAAGACGAACCCTGAAAGTGTTTCAGTAAGGCACAGGAAAAAGTAGGAGGCCGGGAGAGACCACCTTTAAAATTAGCCCGAAGGGGCCCCTGAGGGAAATGTCTGGAGAGTACGGGACGGGGGGGGGGGCGGGGGTCTGGCAGGGAATTGAGTCAAACTGCGGTGCAGAGGTACTCACGGCAGACGCTGCGGTTTCCGGATGGAAGGCTGCACGGCTTGGAAGATGCTGCTCAGGAACGATAGCCCCTAGGAGAACAGGCAGACACATCTGATGCACTCTCTTGTCCGATGTAGCTTGCCTGCAGGCCAGTGGGGAGATGTGAGGACGCCAGAAATTTGCGCTCTTAAGATGGGCGAAGAAAAACGTTCCTGGCGCAGAAATAAGTATCTGTGGCTGCCGGGGAGTGGTGGGCGGGCTTAACCGCCAGGCCAGGAGCACCAAGATGGCGGCGGTGGGCGGAGCTTGCCGTGATAATCGGGCGGGAGAAAAGCCCGCCCGAGAGAGAGGAAGTGGGAGGGGACGCGGCGGCGGAAGTAGGCCCCGGAAGAAGCCGGGGCCTAAATTTGAGGCCGGTGGCCGCCAGGAAGGGCCGCGGCGGCGGGAACAGTGCAGACGCCGGGAAAAGCGGCGCGGTTGCCTGCAAGGCTGCCGCGGCAAAAGGGCACGGTGTGGCCGGAGGAGGAAGCTGGAAGTAGGCCCCGGGGAAACCGGGGCCTAAATTTGAGGCCGGTGGCCGCCAGGAAGGGCCGCGGCGGTGGGTAAAGTGCCGACGCCGGGAAAAGCGGCGCGGTTGCCTGCAAGGCCGCCGCGCCGAGGCAAAAGGGCACAGTGTGGCCGGAGGAGGAAGCGGCGCGGTGCCAGCAAAGCCGCCGCGCCAGAAGAAACGGTGCCGCCGTAGAAAGCGGCGCGGCTGCCAGCGAGCAGAATAGTGCGGCCGTAAGAGGGAATCGGCGCGGCTACCGAAGGCTACCACGCCGGGGCAGAAACAGTGCGGCCGCAGGGGAAAAGAGGCAGTGGCTGCCACACGGCCGCCGCACCAGGCCAGAGCACAATGCGGTCGGGGGAAAAAGGGCAGTGCGGCCGCCTGTAAGATCAAAAACAGCGCGGCCGCCACGCGAATGGGGCGAAGACCCCCGCCCCATGTGAAAGTGAAAAACCAAGTCAAGGCAGGCTGGAAAAATATCCCAAGGAACCCCCAAATGACTGCCCTGGAACCGAGGAAGGACTCAGAGGTACTTTGGAATACTTACCTAAAACATCCCACGCCGTCCTTACTAACCTCATTCTGGGGAAAATATCAGACGTCCAGGGAGCTGATGGACGTCCTCGTCTCCTCCAACCGACAGGCTCTGGTGGGTGAGTGGGTGGGGGACGGATGCAGGACCGGACTTCTAAGCACGCTTGTGTGCCAGGATCTTGGTCCTGGTGAGGGATCTATGAGGATACGGGGTGGCAGTACACGCCGTACTCATAGTCTGCATTGTGGGAGTACAGGTGTGACTGTTCACCCTGTATCCCTCCGGAAAACCTGAAAAGAAACGACGCACATTGAGGTAGATAAGGGTCTAATGAAAGACCCGTGTCCACCTCCTACTGACACTAAGCTAAACGGAATATGAATATCTTTCTTCCTGTCGGTAGGGTGTACACTGCAGAGGAGGAGCTAACTTTTTTATTTGCATAGTGTCAGCCTCCTAGTGGCAGCAGCATACACCCATGGTTCCTGTGTCCCCCAATGAGGCGATAGAGAAACACTGATTGTATTGAATTTACAGCAAGCGACTGTGGAATCAGGGTCTTAGCCCCTGCAAAAAAAAAAAAAAACCTACTGACATTCTTTTTAAAGGAAGATTTTGGTTTGGAATCCACGCCTAACACTTCCTCAAATCTCGAACGTGTAAACACAACCCGGGAAAACTCGTCCGGTTACTTACGATCTGCTTCTCTGTGTACTTATTTGAGCTCAGCAAGTTTACTGCTTCCATATGCCCAAAATCAATGTCGTGGCCGAGCAGGAAGATGAAGAGCAGCTTGCAGACATATTTCTTCTTACTGTAGCCATCCAGGGCTTTGTCTCCTAGTAAAGTAAAGGGTATGACATAAAAATGATATATGAATGCATCTGAGTATATAGATGCTTAGACTACCACACAGTATATGCTGCGGTCCCCAAATAACCAACATAGCGGCTCCCTCACCTTTAAATTTCGACCTGATATTGGCCAGCTCCTTGTTGATTCTTTTTATTTCGGCTTCTTTGCTCTTACCTTGGGGGTGAAAAAAAAATAAGATATTGAAAGAATAATAAAACAAAACCCCTGCCCAACACAAGACTATAACCTGCATAAGTCATGCAAAGGACATTAAAAAAATATGCAACCAGTGTAGCACTGCGGCCCAAATGGGATTTTATTGCATTTTTCAATATGATGTTTAATTTTTTGTCCCTAGACTGAAATCCGCACTACCCAGTATACATAATATACACACACTGCTGTAAGATGGGTATGTATACTGTTTCAAAACAATACAATGATTCTAGTATTTTGTTTCTGTGTCCACCCCCTAGGAGCTGTTAATCTGTTGCCAGTGAGATCTCAAGAGAGAATAAGTCTCCTCCCCCCTCTGGCAGCTAAAAATAAAACCCCTCTTATCTTACGGTAAGATAAGAGGGGGTTTTATTTTTAGCTGACCCTTATAACATCCCCTGCACATTTTTTTTCTTTAATGCTTTCTCAACTTTTATCACAATAAAAATATTAACAATAGCATTAGGATCATACAACTGATGCTCCAAGTATCATCTGGTGCCCACTGCCCCAACCTGCGAATGCAGGGTGGCAATAGCTAGCACTGGTAGTCGGGGGTCTGCTAAAGTATTGCAGTATATAGTAAAAACGATCAAAATCAAAGGCTCAAGATCCCTAAGGGGACTCAAAAATTAAAGAACAACTTTTTAAAAGGAATACGTCACTAGGTTTTTGTGCCCCTATCTGAGAGCCGCATGATGTACGGGCAGAGACAATGATTCCAATGATGTATCACTTACTGGGCTGCTTGCTGTAAAATCCCTGTTTTATCTGCTGGAGATATAGCAGAGCTCAGAATGCTGAGCAGTGTAGTCCCGCCCACACCACTGATTGGCAGCGTTTTGTGTACACTGTGCATAGGCAGAAAGCTGATAATCTGTTGTGGGGGGAGGGGTTATATAGAACTTATGAATATGGAGGACTATATGACAGGACTACTAGCCCTCCAACAATAATCTCCTGCTGATAAAACTGATTTTATCAAAATGACAGCAAGCAGGCCAGTAAGTGACACATCACGGGAATCGGTATCTGTCTCTACTGTATGCTGCCATCATATTAGATGGCAAAAAGCTGGTGACACATTCCCTTTACACAAAAAAAATAAAAGCTTGAAATCGCCCCCTTTTTTCCGATCAGATACGTAGGACATAAAATATGCATTTATAGAAACTTGTTTCCAGCTCACCCCGTTGCGCTATGCTCATCCACCTAGGACTCAGACACCGGCCTCGCATCAAAGAAAATAGAAAAAAATTGGAGTCCGGCTCAACAGGACTGGATTTTTCTTTTCTTTTTTCAAAAGAAAATCTGGTGCATACAGAAGAAAAAATTTACATGGTCGACATTACTGGGTCATGTCAACCATGTAAATTGTTTCTTCTGTATGCACCAGATTTTCTTTTGAAAAAAGAAAAGG